>NW_027526203.1:178516071-178617151 GCF_048455015.1 Haemaphysalis longicornis
GCCATTAAAGAAAAAAACGCCCTTTGGTCACGTTGTAAGCGTGCCCCAAACAATACAGACCTAAGAAACTTTCACAAATCAATGCGGAACAGTGTAAACGCCATGATTCGGTCGGGAAGGCGTCGCTATTATAATAAGACTTTTTACGATAAGAAGCACTCCCCCAGAAAAAATGTGGTAAGCTATTAATGAAGTATTCAGACGAAACATGTTTCAATCTTTAGAAGATGTATTTAAAATAACATTTCAGCAATCTCACGTCTGCCATCCAAAGATTTAACTGCTTCTTTTTAAAACATCTTCATATCTGCAGCCTTTCGCTGCGGATCCACCTAACGCTATTACTATTACTGTATCATCGGTATTTTTGCCACCTGTTACTTCGGCAGACTTACGCAGCATCATATTCAGTTTTCGACCTAAGAAACCACATGGTATAGATGGCATCTACATGAATGATCTTCAGCGAAATTGTGCTGTGCTGGAATCCGTACTTCTATTTATTGTCTATGGGTGCATATAGCATGGCGTATTTCCTGACATTTAAAAGTTGCTGTAGTTAAACCACTCTATAAGAGTGGCTCTCGTAGCAAAGTAGAGAATTACCGACCGATTTCAATTGGGCCTGCAAGCAGCCAAATAACTGAAAAACACCTGCTCATAATAATGACCAATTTTCTAAGCAAGAATAATATACTGCCGCAAGCACAGTTTTGTTTTTTATAGGGAAGAAGCACAGTCTCCCTGCTAGAAGGATTTACGGACATTATCAACTCGGCTTTTGATAATAACGAATTTTCGTGTGGTCTCTTTTAGAGGCAAGTAAGGCGTTTGATTCTGTCTTTCACGCATTGCTTCTTGATAAGTTAGAAAATATATGTTTCCGCTGTTCCTTTATAAAACTATTGACCAGTTGTTTTCCTAATCGCTCCCCGGTGGTGCGCGTAGGCGACTACAAAAGTTCAAAAATAATGATAAAATCGGATGTTCCGCAGGGGTCCGTTTTATCCCCGCTGTTATTTAACCTCTACTTCAAATATATTGCATCAGTTTGCATCAAAATGCCGTCTATTACAATATGCCGATGATACTGTCCTGTAAACTCAAGCCTCATTTGATATTTGCGTTTATAACCTTCAAGCAGATGCCACATCTATTATGAACTGGTGAATGGATAGCGGAATCGAAATTAATCGACAAAAGGCTACACTTTCTCGCTTTAATAATCCCCATAAAAGAATTGATCATCCTCAGGCATTCTTTTTGCATGACTCAAAATGTATTAACTGCAAATGCACGCCACTCCAGTTCTCAAGTGATGTAAAATATTTAGGCATCATGTTTGCCGCTGATATGACATGGAACCCGCATTTCACAGGTATTAGCAAAAAGCTTCGTTCAGTATCTTGCCTATTGTATAACTCTTGACACCTGCTTCCATTTTCTGTCCGTAAAGGTATTGTTCATGCACTTGTGTATGTCTTAGATACGAAATTGCTAGTATATTTATCACTGCCCATTTACACGGCGTGCAAAATTGAATTCTATCTTAAAATCTATCCTTCGAAACGTTGCTTATAATGAGATCATTCTCCCTAATAATGATTTAGTTTCCTTTTTACAGTTGCCTTCATTTTATGCACTAGGTTTCCAGACTGTGGTTACAAAAGATTTTTGGGAGAGTGATGTTCTTTTTCCGTAGGTCGCTATTAGACAACTGAGACACCATGACAAATTTATTACCCCGAAGTGTTATACCCATTTTGGTCGTTACACAAGACAATATTATGTTCCTAACATATTTAATTCTTTACCTACTAATCTATACTCGCTCTCATCAAAGCGTGCACTCAAACTGTACCTCAGAACTAATCATTCTTCCGTGTCGTAGTTTTAGAATAGTTCTTTTTTATTTTGCGTTGGTTTAGATTTGTGTACATCCTTGTTATCGCACTAGTTTGTGTTTTCTGAAGTGTGCCTGTTAAATGACTTGGTTTGGTCTAGTTTTGTTCTGTAGCCTGCCTTAGTTTGTAGCGTGTTTATGTAAAACGTACTAACCATATTTTTTATCTTTATTGATTGTCGCTGACTGCCGGGTACAGCCCGCAAGCCTTCATGGCTTGGGTTGACCGGATTTTGTAATGTTCATTCCTTTTCATGAAATAAAGGCCTATTATTATTAAAGGCTTATTATTACGTCGCGAACAAGGGATACGCGAGGGCCGTAGAGAACCTACGCTACTTTGCTGAAATAGAGAGCGTTCGTCTTACGTTCGCAAAACGCAAATGCAACTTTGCAAACTGCGCATGCGTAGTGCGAACGAGGCAAGGGAATAGCTGACACCAACACTTCGCGTAGGGCTGAAAAAGGTATATAAAATCTGTTTACTGTCACCGTTGGAGTTTTATTATAGCGTTTGTTGCCTTTGCGTACGCTAAACGCTATTTTTTGACGTCACTCCACGTGAACACCACGACTGAAGTTTTAGTAGTGCGTCTAATCAGTTTTGCGTAGCGACACGCTGACGGTTACACAATTACGGCGCCATGTCTTGAATGGAATTGCGAAACGACTCACCCATCGGCTGATCTGCCAGGGAGTGACGGAGTGCCTGTCATTTTAGGCTGTCCAAACAAGTGCAAACAGACGCTTTCCGGTTAGCATTGAATGCAAAACGTCTATAACAAAATATGTATATTCTCTTACCTGAGTACGCTCCTAAAAAGAAGCGTTCAAGTCCCGTGGCCCTTCTTTTGTGCAATCGCACACAACGCCCTGAACCAAAATTCCGCGTTCGACGCATACAGTTTATTCAAAACAATCCAAGAAACTTCAAAACTTCAAAATTAATCGGATGCCTTTCGAGCGGCCACAACGTCACGACATGCGTCGCAAGACTGAACCGCGAATAACAGGCGATCGGTTGCCTACTGCCCAACGTAAATTAGCAGGGTCGAACAGCAAGTCAGATAACTCTGGCGCGCAAGACGAGAAGGCCTTTAGCCACGCCTAGCGTCACTAAATCTGCCACGCTTAAAAGTACCGCAACTTGGTGCACCCGGAAGCTTCTGGGGGCCATTTTGTTTCTGGCTTGCAGTGTTGCAATCTCTCCCAACGAAACCGCCGCCGGTTGTGACGGGCAGAGTGCCACCGGCCGCTCCAGCGTCCGCGCAGCAAAAAGAGAAAGAGGGAGGCGAGGCGCCCGGAAACAAAATGACGGCGCCCATATGTCAGCAAATATCACGTGGTGCCGACCGACCAATGAAAATCCTGGCTGCACATAACAATTAGAAAAAAGAGGGCCGATACTCAAAAAGCCTTTATTTAGTGACGCTAGCCACGCCCAGTGTACGTACTTACATGCCCATTGCTAGGTTGGTTCCGACGTCGCTAGAAAAAGATATCCCCGAGCATGGTAATCACAGTCCACCCGAAGAAGCACAACGTCGCATTCCATCGTGAAGCGAGTGCGTCCACAACTACGGTGCCTCTATGGGATGTCGCGGCGATACAGCGATGCGCGAGGGCGACGTGCAAACCCTGCGACGTATTAAAAATCACAGGAGCGAAGAACTTGGTCCATCGGAGACAATTCACTGTCCACAGAAGAGCGGAACCGTGGAGGGTCGTCGCGCTACTTGCCGCTATGTTGGAAACAAGGAGATACACAATCCGCCTCGCGCACGTCCAAGCACATATCCAAGCGCATGCACCCACAAAACAGGAAGTGACCAGTGAACTACCGAGTGTCTCAACCGAAAGCAAGAATGACAAACACCCGCCCGCACCCAAACAGCAAAGCATCTTAATCTGGCAGTGGAATTGCAGAGGCTTCAGGAAGAGACGGGGACTCGTCACGCAGTACCCCTGTCCCTAGAGCGGAAGCCAGACATCATCCTCTTGCAGGAAACGATGGGAACTCCACATATCTCAGGGTACACGACCTAAGCACCCCAGGTAGACGAAGGAAACAAAGTTAATATTGACACGTTAATTATCAAGGCAGTCAATTCACAGGAACACCATTATAAGGAGAAGGGCGTAATGGCGATAATTGTCAACCTTCTGCCACTAAATAAAATACGAGGAACGCTCCGGATAGCGAACGTTTACAACCATTCGAGGTCATATGGGGCAACTTTTAAAAAGGTCTTCGGTTATGCTATGCCCAGAGAAAAGAGTTACTAGCCTAATCGCCGGAGATTTAAATGCACCACAACCTGCATGAGGTTACCCTAGAACGTCTGCAAAAGGACGCAAACTGAAGACGCGAATTCGTAACTGCGGCTACACCATACTGAAAAATGTAAATTACTTCACAAGAGAAGGCAACTCGCTAGAAGGGGATTCTAATCCGGACCTTACGCTTTATAAGGGGAAGTGGACATGCCTATGGACAAACATCAGAGAGACGCTAAACGGCGACCATGCTGTTCTGGCGACAGAAATAGACATTAACGGCCTTAGGAAAGAACGCAGACAAGTCCACATCACAAACTGGACCGAATTCAGAAAACAATCAAGTGACGAAGAACCTGAGGATGTGGATGCATGGCTCAGGCAACTCAGTGACCGAATGAGCAGAAACACCTCCAGTGTGTACACTGATGAAAGACACCCAGATGTCGTTGCGCACCTGTTCCACTTATGGGACGCAGTAAGAGGTCTAGTGAAATAATGGAAGAAGCAGAAACGCAGCAGGAAGCTATAAGCAAAAATAGCTAAACTCCCGAAGGAAGGCGAAGAGCATGCGGAAACTCACATGAAACAAATGGTACAACCTGTGTGACAATCTGAATGGCACACGGAGCACCAAACGTACCTGGGCGTTGCTGAGAAGTCTGATGCAGCCGAACCAATCGAAGACCGACAAAGCGAAAGACATAACGTGTCTTCTCGCCAAGCAGAAGGGGAGCGCAGAACAATCTCTTGAGGAGTTAGCGGATTGGTATCTACCCATAACCGACAACCCCTTGTACAAAGACTACGATGGACCTCCAAACAGGCTCGAATACCTAAACGGACCCCTCATCGTAGAAAAAATTAAAGCAGCTCTTGACAGCATGAAGTGGAACACTACGCCGGGACCGGACAAGGTATCGTATAACCTCATGCAAAATTTCTCTCAAGAGGACTTTGAACAAATGGCCACATTCATGAATCCAGTCTGGGATAGTGGCGGTGTGCCGATAGTACGAAAATCAGCTCAGGTAATATTGATACCAAAACAAGGCAAAACGCTGGGCCTGGAAAATCTCAGAGCAATTTCCTTGACCTCCTGCATGCGAAAACTCCTAGAAAAAGTAGTTTTAACACGCCTGGCGAAATTTCTTGAAGATGCGGGAGCGTTCCCCCAACCCTCATCGGCTAGTGAAACAGAATTTCAACCTAAGACTGTCGTCTACAACTCAAGGAGGACGCAATAGACGACCCCAGTGCAGCCAAATTACGAGCTATTCTTGCGATGGACGTCTCGAAAGCTTCCGATAACGCATCGTGTGATCTCATCCTTACAAACTTACAATCAACGCGATTCGAAGAACAAACCTACAATTACGTGAGACCGGCGCATGCACTCGGCTCCCTCTAATCGCAAGAAAGAAACGCTGCAAAGAGAGGCACGCCTCGAGGTTCGATAATTACGTCGCTCCTATTCAACATAGCGATGATGAAACTTCCGAAAATTCTCAATACCATAGAAGGTACGAAACATGCGATTTATGCGGATGACATAACGGCATGGAGGAAAAGAGGCTCACGCGGATATATCTAAAAACAATTGCAAAAAGCAGCGCATGCAATCCAGGCCTATGCTTCAAAAGGAGGATTGACCTGTTCATCGGAAAAATCAGAACTCGTGGTAGTCACCACACGTAAGAAAAATCAGGCTCAGGAACCCCTGAAAGTCTACATAAATGGCATGCTTGTTGCCCAAAGACCGAACATTAGGGTTTTGGACGGACCATTCAGAACAATGGGAAAGCTAACCGAACAATTGACAAACTCGTGAATCAGTGCAACCAATTTATTCACATGCTGGCTAGGACCACCAACATACACGGGGGTCTTAGAGTGGAGGACGCCTTGTGAATCAAGGAGGCGCTGATCCATTCCAGATTATTGTACCATCATTTGCCTCAAAATCCAAGTAAAACAGAACTAAACAACTAGAAATCGTTTTACGCAAAGCACACAGAGTAGCGCTAGGCGTTCCTGCCTGCACGTCAACGCAAGCGTTGAAAGACGCGGGCACCAAGAACACGCTCGACGAATTGATCACTGCCTACAAGATCAGCCAGCCAACTCCAGCGACCACGGGATTCCGAACAGGGCATCCAAACAGGGCATCCAACACAAGGACTACACACGAGCAAATTGCTCAGTCATCTGAAAAAACGCCTGCTTTTTGCACTACACGGCATCATTTAATAATCCTGCAATAAACAACATAAGCGGCAATTAAGGCGTTCTTTTTTTCAAAATGATCCAGATCCAGAAACCGAAAATAAATCGAATAGAACTGCAGTGACAAGAGAAACTCCTCGTCACCTTTCCCCTGAAAAAGGAGTGGCAAGGAAATATAGTTGAGATAACGCGCTGAAAACGTGTTCGCAGATCGTTGTTCATATCGAAAATGAGATAGATCGTGCTGTTTCACTGATAAAAATGAGCCAAATCCATTTGCCCAATTGGAGTTCGATTTTGGCTTGACTGTTCAGACTGCGGGTTTTGCGGGTGTTTTCGGAATATTTTTTTTTGCTTGTCACCGCAGGCTTAATATGAATTCAGATGTCATCTAGGAGTTCGGCGAAAGATCTGTCCTGAGATGTCAACGAAGAAGTGAACGCAAGTGACCGAAATGAAACTGGTAGATGTGAAGAATGATTTCATTTCGCCTCACCCGTCGACACGAAATAACTCTGGTTATAGTTATTTTTACTCCCATATTTACCATTCTAGTACGTAACTAAATAGCCGCTGTATACAAGCCCTGAAAATCCCCACGCCCTCCCCTTGAGAGTATTAACCACTTCGTTGGTTATGAGAAGATGGGAGGAGAAGATGGGAGGAGCCTTCTTGTGAAGCGTTTTGGAAATTCATGGTAAAGCCACGAAAAAAAGGCGTACCCATGAAAATTATCCGAGGAAAGAAATCGAAAAGGGCTGCTAATGGTGCCAAGAGGACTCACCTGCTCTCCATACATATTTCTAGTAGCCTTGAAGCCCTGTTGCATATTATAATGCCTTTTCGACCAAACCTCGATCCCACCATGCTTGAAAGTCAATTAAATAACGTTTTTATAAGTATTCTGCATCAACTTGAGTACTACAATTTAATAAGAGCCAAATTCAAACTTACCACCCCAACAATGCTCAAATTCACGGTATAATTTGTAATTGCCTGCGGCCTTAACCTTCCCACAGCTGACATGTAAAATATATCGTATAATAGCCTTGACAGCGCCGCATTCAGGTCCCGTAAAAAACTTCCGCTTGTTTCTCAAATTCGCGTTAAGGGGATCTGACTCATTAAAAAAAGGCCTCAATTATTTTTGTCTACCCGCCGCGGTGGCGCAGTAGCTACGACGTAGGCCTGCTGAGTCGAAAGACACGAATTCAATTTGCGGCGGCGACGGGGGATTTTTTTTTTTGTGAAGGCAAAAAGCGAAAACGCCCGTCTGTTCAGCATTTCGGTGCGCATTAATGATGGATGTCCAAGTGGTCAAAATTAATCCGGAGCCCTCCACTACGGCGTGCCTCATCGCCTGTGCAGTGTTGGCGCGTTAACCCACGTTATTAACTATCATTATCAATAATTTTTAGCGACTGTACGAAGCGTTATGCACGGACAAGATGCATTTGAAGCAATCCAGACACAAGGATTCACTTCGTCGGCGCCACCCGCCTCGGTGGCTCAGTGGCTAAGGCGTTGTGCTGCTGAGCACAAGGTCGCGGGTTCGATTCCCGGCCGCGGCGGCTGCTTTTCTGATGGAGGCGAAAAGCAAAAACGCCCGTATGTGCGAGATTTCGGCGCACGTTAAAGATCCCCAGGTGGTCAAAATTAATCCGGAGCCCTCCACTACGGCGCGTCTCATCGCCTGCGTTGCGTCGGCGCGTTAAACCCTTCAATCAATCATCAATCACTTCGTCGGCGCAGGCAGGTCGATGGCGGCGGTAGAAGGTAAACACTGCGTCGGTAAGTGCCTACTCTCCGTAACTGCTTGCGCCTGCACAGTTGATCCCCGGAATCACGGTTAACATAATGCCAGCTTGATAACGTTATCCTCAACTCCCTAGTAATATGTTTCAGCAAAGGTTTCGGATTCTTTTTTTTTTTCGGCTTACCAACCCCGTAGTAGAAGCAGCAACATCCGTGTGCTAAAAATTCACGGCAAAGCGTTGTTTATAAAAGTTATTTTCTTTCTTCTAAACTAGCTTCAAACTTTGCCTCCTGCAAGGAAGCTATTAGCCTCTCGTCGGTTGAGATTCTTCGTAGCGTCCGTGGGCAGAAATGAGGTGAAAGCGAAGATAGTGGTCGAGAGATAGCCGCTTACACGTTCTCCGGAAGACCAAGAAAATGAGAAAAAAACACAAGAAAACGAACACGACCCCACCGTTCACGTGTGGCTCAATGTCTTAGAGGACGTCACCCGAGCAGCCGGTCGGTAGAGGTTCAAGCTTCTACCTGAAATACGAAACCTACGAGGTCACGGCACGAACACGCGTGAGGCCCGCCGCCGATGGAGTGAACACCGTGGGCCGGCAAGACTACGCTGGTTTAGCCCGAAGCAACAGGAACTTGATGTGGGTGAGCTGGTAAGACGTACTGTGGAAACAAAAGTGCAAAACACGGGACGAAGGAACACAGTAAAACACAGGGGCGCTATTACGATACAATAGCACAATACCATAGCGCCAGTCTGTTATACTGTGTTCCTTCGTCCCGCGTTTTGCACTTTTGCTTCCTCTGAATGTCAGCACATAGAAACGGGAGACAGACCGTTTGGGAGCAGCTCGTCCCAGCACAACTTTACTGGCTATCCACCCCTGCAGGCCAGGATGGCTCCGCTTCACAATTAACAGGATAATAATTCCTTTTGGGTGTATTTGGTGCGTCACCCTTTCAGCTAAAAAAATACATGCTAATGATGCCTCCATTTACAGACATCAAGACGGGAGGGGGTATACTTCCTCGGCGAATGCATACATACAGTAATGCTAGACTGTAAAACCGGGCGCGGCAGAACGGCTGGCATACGCTCAGCTGACCCCCGCATTGACTGTAAATGGAAACTCAAATTTTCAACATTATGCAAATCTACCCAATTTGCCCAATAGACGCTTTCAAATGGGCCTACACTAAACACGACAGTACACCAGAGGTGCGGGAAACAGCCGCTCGTGCGTGAAACGCAGCTCGCCAACCATGACAGGTGAGCGTCGAACAAAGCTAAGTAAACAATCTTCGGAAGCACTTGCCAAGCCTCTCCATAAGCACGCGTATGCGGGCCGTCTACCGAGTACTCGGGCTTGCAATAGGGGTAATTTTCAAATATGCAGCTGCTAGTCCGGAAGGGTATTTGCCCTGTCTGCTTTGTGAGTGCGAGAGCGGCCTGTCGAGTACATTTATCCTTAAATGGCGACGTGGTTGTTTAAGAACCTTATAACAATAAAATTCGGCGAATTTACGTAGGAAATTTAAAGCCTTGCAGCTCCGCAGGTAAAACGTTTTCGAGTAATATTTCTACTTGTATCACACGCGCCGCGGCTGCTGGTAGAGAGTTTTGGCACAGTGGAAGTTTAAAGTTTAGCTAGAGTACGCAACAAGGAGAGTTAACGGTTGGCGGACGCACGCAATTTTCGGTAATTAGCTGACGTCGCGAGTCTGGCGCTCGCCTCGCGAAACGTGATTGCACGAGAGCAACTACCCCCCCCCCCCCCCCCGGTCCCCCGGTTGGCCTCCGGCCGAAATGGTTCTATGCGCGCGCGCCTCTACTTCACCGACGACCTCCCGTCGCAGGCAGGTAGCTCCTGTCACACAGAATACTTGAAGGTACTTGAGTGTACCGCTCTGCCAAGCCGTACCGAACACAACCAATGCGAACGATACTATCGTGAGCCTTGGCTCGCGTTCGAACTAACTTGGTGGTTGGCTTGGCAAATTCTAGTTCCCTGCTCATTTCCTTGGTGAGTCTGGCCACTATAGTGAGCAGCACCACCGAAACGCTATTAGCGGAACATTCCTGACGCTAAACTAAAAACTGGGTAGGACAAAAACAGTGGCGGTGCGTACGCGCAATATTTTGCGAGCGCTAAAGGCTAGCTGACGCTATACTAAAACTCTCTGGTGCTACAACTGCGGTTTCGCAGTACTTCTCCTGTTTTAGCGTGAACACTTCACCATAGGCACACCTAGCGAGGCCAATTTCACCGGATCAAACCAGTTTCATCAGACGTGATTAACCAGAGGCGTATGTGCCACGAGAATTTTTTTTTATTTGAATGACAACATGCGGGGTTTCAGAACAATCCGCTGTGGACGGTCTACAACGCCGGCAGATTTTAACAGTGGAGCTTTTGTACAAGATGTGAGTTCACCATTGCAGGGAACAATACCAAGAGAAGTCCGAGCACTCGTGAGCGCGTGCCTCGCGGCGACTGCCGAGTTCGCAGCTTGCGTAGTGGCTTTAGCAAAAAAAAAAAAAAAAAAAAAACCTAAACCGTTGTCGTTAAGCGTTACCCCGCATATAATGCTGGGCAGAAGGAACACTACGATATCGATGCATATGGCGATGACTACTACTAGCATGTAAAGCAACGACGGAACATGTCAATAAACAATTCCAAACCTGTACAAATGCATGATGATGTGTCCTTCAGTGCTCACGTGTAAAGAAATCCTGCAGCTTCACTATAATTCAAGCCTTCTGCGACTTAGTGCAGGCATTTCACGTTAAGCTAGTGGACGTCTACCATGCTGAGGATTACTTCGCGTCCACAACTCACCGCGGAGAAGATTACGACATCTTGGATGCATATTGCGACGATTACGAGCACCACAACTACGCAAATAAACAATGATACTGACCGTTCCTACGTATCCGGCAATGCTCACCTACAACAGCTTCACCATTCAAGCCTTGCGCGTGAGAGCATGTTTCCCTGAATTTTTTTCCACATAAGGCATAACGCTATTGCCATAATATAAACAATATACAAAAAATGTCGCCCGGAGGCATACTTGAAATAAGTTGAGTCGGCGATGTCGACGATGGTTAGGGGAGGCGATTTTATTCAGAGAGGGTTTCGGGAGCAAAAAAGGTATAATGCAGGTTTGGCTTTGTGTAGTAAGCACCTTGAGCCACTCGTCATGCCAGATAAGGTGTGGCCTTATAAGCGACCACCATCCAGGAGAGCGCAGTTAATTTAGAAGAAAGAAACTATGGCGTGCTGCAGCTACTCTCTCATATACGCAACGAAGGCTTTGGGTTATAAGAAATGGTGCCTTCAAAATCTGACCTGTTATTCTTAGTGAGGTAGTGAGACTTCATATACGATGCTTTGTATATCGTAGGGAACGAGTGCAGTGGCTTATGTAACGCCTTCTTATCAGTATATGCTAGCTGCGCGGTCGTAGACCGTTCGGATGCCGTTTGAGGTAAGGTTGGCTCTTCGAGGTTCTCAGCATGAGAGAAACGGGGTTGGGGCTTTCGCAGTTGCTGCGACTTCTATATCTTGCATGGGACACCTGTTGCGTGTCATTTGCCACAACCGATTAGCACTGATTCATTGCCCGATGCCACCGTGGGTGGGGGGCTAGGTACTTTTGGAGAACAGCATATTGAGAGACGAGGATTCAAGAGAAGACGTTTAGGCGACCGCCGAGCTCACTCCGCCTCAGAAGCGGGTCCCGGGGATAATATTGGTCAGTGACAGATAATAACGGCGATGGGAGTAACGAGCAATTGGTACGTGAATATGAACACCCTTGGTGCTCACACTTCATGTGTTGATGTTAATGTCCCGTACAGTCATGAATATCCTGAAATGACGTCCCTGTGCTCAAAATATTGCAAATTCCCCAGCACAGCAGCTACAATGCTGTGGGGCTGGGCATAGATGAGGAACGGGGATGAGGAACGGGGAAGTATACTGGCATAGGAAACTATGCCAGTATACAAGAGTTTTGGTCATAGCGATACCTGCCGAAATTCCATTCAAGTCAATGCCATTCCATTCCAAACAATGCCAACAACACTCAGAAAACGAAGCTCCAGCCCAAAGTAAACAAAGCAGTTAACTTTTACCAGACCACTGGCAATGACGTACGGGGCGTTTAAACTATATTTCAAAAAGTTCAGAACTTTTTTTCTGCTCGCAGTCCCATGCGGAACTTTCAGCATATTGCAATACGGGCGTTCTACTTACAAATTAGATCGGTTGGGGCGCAATCGAATCAGAACCAATTTTTACATACGGGCACATTTCCCGCCGGGTGCGCTTTTTTGCCTACTAGCACGCTTAAAGTGATGATTGTACGTTGCGTACGTCAAATGGCCGACTTCTGGTTTCTATTTGACTGTGGTAATCTGAAGCCGGGAAGTCGGAATAAGCAAGAACAAACAAGCGCCAAAACGTGATGCTTGTGCAAAAATTTAGCGCTGACCAGCAAGATGTTAAAACGAAAAGTCTAACTGTTTGGAGAAGTATTGCGACATCCCGCATTTTGTTCACTTACTTATGGTGATGCGAACTCGTCACGTGAACATAGCTGAAGATGTGGGTTAAATTTTGCGAAAATGCGTTATCAGGCAAGTAGCAAGCTGAACGATTACCACTCAACAGAAATTTCCCCCAATCTCGTACACACCTGCACACATAAGTCGCTTGCACGGGAGCGGTCGCGGAGGCGGAGGAGGCGCATAAAGATTTTCACCAGAGAATTACCCCGACTGACATCACGTCCACGCCTTTTGGTTCCACTGTGCTTGTTTAATAAGGTGCGCAATGTCCCAATGCCTTTGACCAAAGAAACGTAATTCGTTCATTTCAAAATGAGTGCAAGTGCAGTTAGAATTGAGTATTCCGCATACGGCGTTGGGGTAGCCGGACATCGCATCCACTGCACTATGTTGCCTGAATTCTTATGTACGAGCACCACTTGCGGATTTTATTATTTTGCTTAGGCTACAGTTCCCGCCAATCACGAGGCTTCGCTCCTCCTGGTAATAAAGTATATTCACTTCACTGCCGCCTTTTCTGCAAGGTACGCCGTGGTGGATTCTAGAAAACGGCCTACCACTCACCCTTATATTTCATGTGGACCACTCAATCCGTGTGCCACGAGTATTTTTACCTTTCATTTTGACAGGAACACCAACCACAGCACCGAGAAATTCCTTCTGCAACCTATTGCATTGCCACCGAGGAGATTAACGTTGGCATCATTTCACTGACTGCTCTTCCGATGGAGGCAAAAAGCAAAAACGTCCGTATCTACGAGGTTTAGGCGCACGTTAAATATCCCCGGGTGGTCAAAATTAATCCGTAGCCCTCGAATAGGTGCGCCTCCTCGCTTGCATTGCGTCGGCGCGTTAAACCCTACAATCAATCAAATCATTTCACTGCGTTTGAGGTAAGCATAAGCTTCAAGAGTAGGGCTGAAGGGAAAGAGAGAGAGAGAGAAAGAGATAGAGAAGACTCGCTATTAAAAGAGAAAGCCGAGGTGTTCTCTGGAATTTAAACACCGAAATGGTAATCTTTGAAGAAAGGGGGATGGGAGGAAAGAAAAGCCCCGATAGATTACAGGGCAGGAGAAAGAGGACGACAGAAAATAGATAAAATAAGAGAAAAAAAAAACAAAAAATATAATGTTTTGTTTGTGTGAGAAGTGCGGTGAAGCATCCTAAAGATTCTGTTCTAAATATTACATCATCTCAACGCCAATCTCGTGCAGGTAATTGAACAACGCCGCCGGTACTTTTAGATGACGCTTAAGGGGGGGACATGAACCAAGAAGTATTTTCAAGGTCATTAGCCTTGGGCTTAGGCGCCCTAGTCTTTGCATAAGACTCCACCTTACTTGCATATATGCCGAGCGCTCCAACAGCAAGCGCTCACGTGCTTCAGCGAAGCGCAGTTATCGCAGGAAGGGTTTGTGACGGCACCAAGTTATAAAAGGTACAACTTCGTGAGCGCGGCGTTAAGACCTAGTCGGTGGTGTAACATCTCTAATCGGCGCGGAAGTAACTTTGACAGCTTCATCCTGAACTCCGGGTGTAAGTGACATAAGAAGGCATGGGAGTGCTCTCGAAGGGACCAGAGACGGTTCCGTTCCTTTATTACAAGGGCCTTCGTCAAACGAGGATATTCAAAAAAGTATCGGTAATAGGACCACTGAGATACCAGGTGGCGGAAACCTTAAACACATGTTTTGAGATATAGCTTTCAGACGATCTAGAGGATATTTTAGGTACTCTCTCGCCTACAGACGAAATATACTTGGGAAGAATTATCTCCCAATTATGAATTCCCAATTGGGATTCCACACTGGGAATAATCCCAATTGGGAATAATTATGTGTAAAGACGAAGCGCCCGCCAAAGAAAAGCCGCTCGCTATTAAATCTGCAAAAGACCACCAATAATGTCATTTTCGTTAAAAGTAATATAGCATGCCGCTTCGCATTTCAGATGTAAATGCGATGACTCTTAATGAAACAAAAACGTACCTATTGTTGCTTTGTGATCATGCCGACCATATACAGGCCATCAATGTAATGCAACGTGATGGGCCTCTTTTCATAAATACTCTGATACAATTTTGGGGGTATTTCATACTGGGTAAAAAATGTACTCTATAAATATCGCGAAAGAGAAATCTATATTTTCCAGAATCCCTATAGCAAACGAATGCGAAACTTACGTACTTTGCAAGCACCAGGCCTGGGTCTTGAGGCGCGGTTCAGCATATTATGTCCAACGGTAATCGAGTTATGCGGCCTGATTCGGGCTAAGCGCTGTTTCCGCTGTCCCCTACCTTTTCTCATGTACGCCATCCGCATAAATAACGAATTGAAATGCCTGTACTGCCACCAGGGCCGTGGAAAAGAATAAAGCAACAGCGTCTTAGTCCATACATGGTAATGGCAGATAAGGTGCTCTCAAAGGAGTAAGGCCGCAGAGCCTGTTAAAACACGCGCACTAGAAATAGTACATGACATTCACCAGGAAAGACGTCGTGGGCATGAAATGCCAAATTTAAGCTTGCCGCTCAGCTAGCAAGCCAGCAACTATTCCGGCAAGCAAGCTAACAAGCCCCACAGCAAGCGAATGCGCAAGCAGCTTCTTGACTGAGCGTACGCTTTCCGTTGCCACGACGCCGAAGTAGGTCGAGCGGGAAAGCCCACAGCCTTAAATTGAGTAAACAGGTGTTCGAATACAGTATCACTTTTGCATGCTCCCCAGCGCGGGTACTTTGCGTTATTACCAGCATGAAAATAGTCCAGCGGCAACTTATTGTTTTTTCCGCACAAAGTAATATAATGCAGTTAGGAATCGACGAAGTGGTGTCCTATTCCTGGAAATTCCCCGCTTGGACATGTGTATGTGTTGGCATGTTGTCATGGGTTTCAGCTTCTCTTAAGCTCTTTACACCAGGTCCCCTGGCCATCTATTTTCCAAGGGGCCAGTTTATTTTTTGTTACCGCTGCTATAACGGGCTGGTTTTGGCAACATCCACCATAAATCACTCCCACTCCCCCCTCCCCACCACCATCATCATGATCATCATCACTACCACCACCACCATAATAATAATAAGAATGTTAATCAATCAATCAATCAATCAACCTTTATTTTCGGTGCCCAGGAACAACCCTAGGGTCTTGGTACTGGTACACCATACAAAAAAAAAACACTACAATTAAGACAAGACAACATACAAAAACTATATGTATGACATAAACAATAAAGTAAAAATCGTTACAGAAATCTTAGAAAGAAAAAAAAAAGGAACAGAAAGTCAGAAAAGAAAAGGCAGGCTTAGTGTTGCAAGCCATGCCACTCGGCCAGCGAAACGTTCAGTAGATGTGAAAAATAGGAACTATACAAGCAAATATTGAATCAACATGACATAGAGTATACGTATATTGCCAAGGTTTTCTAACAACATATAAGGAAGTTCCAAAAAAAAAGGTGGAAAAGCTTCAGCATTACCAACACTGACACTAAAAACGTACAAATATTCAAGCAACACAAAACAAGAAAAAGTGAAAAGCAAGCAAGAACAGTTTGCACATAATACATAGGGTACATAAATTTGGAATGACATAAAGGACTTAAGCTACAACAGTTTTCAACTCATTAGAGAACAAAGTAAAGGAGCTCTGGAATATATCAAGCCGAACGGAATATTCATTATATGCACATTGTATTCGGCAGATGGACGAGCGTTGGCTATCTAAAGCAACTGGTCTGAAAGCTGGAAATTTTCTGAAAAGTTTATTTGGCAAATCGACATTGATAAGTGTAACCAAATCGTCACACAAAATATTACCATGAAGAAGTTTATAGAGAAAGATAATATCAGCTCGCATTCGTTGACACCGAAGGGAAGGAATGCTTTTCAGAAGAGACATGATGCCGTTAGCGTCGTCTTGAACATGACGGAAGCGGTGCTTAAAGATAGGAAGGAACTTATTTTGAACCCTTTCGATACGGTCACTATTTGACTTGCAAGTTCCATTCCAGACAACAGACCCGTGTTCAAGAAGAGGTAAGCAGAGAGCCGAATATAACTTTAAGAAAGGAAGCGGACCTTTAAACTCTCTAGAATACCTGCAAACAGCACCCAGACAACGAAGAGACCGACGGGTAATTTGTGCAATGTGGGAAGAGAAAGTCAGAGACGAATCAAAAAGTACTCCCAAGTCCCGAATCTCGGTCACCCTCGGCAGTGTGGTGCCTGCAATTTCATAAGGGTATTGCAGTTGTTGAGTTTTTCTACTATAGGAGACAACTTTAGTTTTTGAAGGTTTCAAAATAAGGTCGTTTTTGGTGCACCAACGATGGAATGACACAATATCAACCTGAAGAGAATTACAGTCCTGAACACTACGCACTTCTCTAAAGATTTTTATATCATCAGCGTACAACAAAAAAGAAGAATTTTGAATGGCAGAAGCAACATCGTTAATGAAAATGAAAAAAAGAAGGGGACCCAGAACGGAGCCTTGGGGTACACCACTGGTTGCTTTGTACCTAAATGATGTTTGACCGTTAACACTTACATAGCAATATCGCTCCTTGAGATAACAACGTATAAGACCCACCAAAGAAGCGTGTATATCTAACAGAGTGAGCTTTGCAAGCAATAACGAGTGGTTGACAACATCAAAGGCTTTGCTCATGTCACAGTAGACCACATCCAGTTGGCTTCTACCAACGATTGCTGGGACAGCCTTCTCCATGAAGCATACAAGGTTCGTGGAAGTTGAACGACCACGCATAAATCCATGTTGATTAGGAATGAGGACATGTGTAAATGAGAAAGACAAGACCGTATGAAGAGATAACTCGAAAATTTTAGAGGCAGAACAAAGCAGCGAGACAGGCCTACAGTTTATAGCATCAGTTTTTAGGCCTGACTTGAAAACAGGGAATACGCGAGAGATTTTCCATGAGCGAGGAAACGTTCCCGACCGGAGGCAGTTATTAAATATTGAAGTGAACGCAGGAACGAATATATTTGCATATGTTTTTAGGATTGCAGCAGGAATACCATCTGGTCCACAAGAAAGCGAGGGCTTGAGCCGCTTGATGCTGGTCCGAATGATGTTCTCGTCCAGTTGTAAACAACCGGAGTTCTCGCCCTGGTGACAAGGGGCGCTGCTGTTGTCACTACCACCGCTAATCCCAAAAAAAGAAGAAAATTGACGAGCAAAGCAGTCGGCCACCTTGACAACCTCATCGCCGTTGGAGTCTAGAAGACGAATAGAATCTTTAGTTGTACTAGATCTAGAATGAATGTATTTCCAGAAGGCTCCCGGTTGGTGAGTTGCTTTAGTTTCTACCGATGCCAGGTAGGAAATATGATAACGTTTGTGCAATATTTTACATAGGGCACGTAGGCGCCGGAATTCCTGAACAAACTGGTTCGCACCAGAGCGCTTCATCTTTCTGTGCGCACGTTCCTTGAGTTTCAGGGCATCCCGCAATTCAGAAGAAAACCAGTGTGGGAACTTGAACCTCCTCGGTAAATATTGCGGGATGTATTCCTTCATACCCGAAAGCACAATCTCTGTGAAACGGTCGACTTGTTCATTGACATCAGTGTGGTCAATGACGGTCGACCAAGGGGCAGCGGAAAAATAGCCATACAGCCCAGCATAATCTCCCCTGGCGAAAGCGTAATGAGGTTGCGTGTTGTTGGAATTTACGGAACGGTGGAGCAATGAAGGGAGGCAACAGGAAATAGAAAGAGGAGGATGAAATCTATCCGGTATTACTAAAGAACAATGAGAGTGCAACACACTAACGCCATCAAAGTTCGAAAAGCACAGGTCCAGAATATTTCCACTGCAATTTTTTATGCGATTACACTGTGCCATAGAAGTGAAAGCCAATAAATCTAGCAACCTATTACCCTTCTGTTCAATGTGGTGGTTGTAGTGGGAACAAGTTAGCTGGCTCCACTCCACGCCAGGAGCATTAAAATCTCCAAGCAGGAGGACTTTGCGGTTGCCATGAGTGATAAGCACCTGTTCAATGGAGGAGATTAACTTATTGAACGCCTCAGGAGCTACATCAGGAGGAATGTAAAAAACACCAACTAGAAGTTTTTCAGTTTTAGAGAAATGAATTTCGACCCATAAAGACTCATCTGCGTTATCAATATCGCCACGTAGCACACACGGGAGAGATTTGTCGACGGCGAGAAGGACCCCGCCCCCTTTTTGTTTGCATCCCGTTAAAGCACGATCATTACGATATACATGGTAATTTTGAGGAAAATAATCACTGGATAGGATATCAGGGCACAACCAAATTTCAGATATAGCTATTAACGGAAAGCAAGAAGCCAGAACGTTACCAAAAAATTCAGTCGCCTTAGTTCGAAGACCTCGCACATTTTGATAAAAAACATCTAAACTAGTCATGGTTGTTTTTCTTACGTGATGCGCTCAGAGCTGTGAAGCATGCCTTCGCGAAACATGCCTCGAAACTCCTTAAAGAGGCAGTCTTTCGGCCAAACAGCGGGGTCATTTAGGCGCTCGAATAATAATAATATTAATAATAATAATAATAATCAATCAATAAATCAATCAATCAATCAATCAATCAATCAATCAATCAATCAATCAATCAATCAATCAATCAACCTTTATTTTTGGTGCCCAGGAACAACCCTAGGTTCTTGGTACTGGTACACCATATGCAAGCATTCATAAAAACAAACTAAAATCAAGACAACACAACACAGAAAATCATATATATGAAAGAAACAATAAGGTAAAAATAGTTACAGAGATCCCAGAATGCAAAACAGCAAAAAAAAAAAAAGGAAGCCTAGTGTTAGAAGCCATGACACCCGGCCAGCAGAAACGATGAAGGCACGTGAAAAATTGAAAATACACAAGCAAATACTCAATGAACATGACGGAGATAGATTATACACATAAAACAAAGGTTTTAATAATAATAATAACAAAATAATAATAATAATAATCAATCAATCATGTTTATTTACGTGCCCAGGAACAGCCAGAGGCCTGAGTGCTGGCGCACGGGTAGTTACATGAAAACAAAATACAAGAAACATATAGCAAGAAACAAACAAGCGACAAGACACACAGAAATTGAAGTAGTGAAAATGACAGAAATAAAGCACAGGCGGAGCCTGGGTACAGGTAAATAATAAAAAAAGAAGATGCCTATGTTGCTCTGCCTGTCGTAAAGGCCACACCACAGGCAGAGCAACAAAGTTTGACTGTAATACAACAAAAACAACGGCAAGAGTGTAGAGACAAATGATAAGACGACCAAATGAGAGTAAACAGTTTCAAAAATAGGCAACTATCAGTTGGATAGACACAACCGCAGAGAAACCAAATTCCAGAAAAAAAAAGAACGACAGACATATCATAGGTGTTTAACATACTGTATTCAACAGCGCTGTACGGTAAATTGTAAAGGATTTCTGAAAGATGTGAAGGCGTTCAAAGAAGCGGTTGTTACAATTCTGTATTTTGCGCACAGGAGAATGATTGGAGTTGCGCGCAGCGGTCAAGAACGGGCGATGCGACCTGGTGGGCCTTTGTGGTACACTAAACTCTAAACAGTTAAGCAGGTCTGCGCAAGAAAGGTCACCATGAACAATTTTATGAAAAAATGTAAGGTCTGCACGCATACGTCTGCAGTTCAAGAAAGCGATGGAAGGGACTATGGGTAAGTCAGAATCACGATGAAAACTGTGATTGTGATGACGGTGCTTAAATATGGATAAAAACTTCTTGTGCACACGTTCTATTAATTCACTACTAGATTTGGAGATGCCGTTCCAGGCAACAGAAGCATATTCTAACTGTGGTATACATATTGCATTGTATAGCATTAGAAATGGATCTGGAGAAGCGAATTCCTTTGTAATCCGATACACATTTCCAAGACTTCGGAGTGCTCGCCGGGTGATAAGCCTGACATGAGGAGAAAAAGAGAGGGTACTGTCAAAAAGCACCCCTAGGTCCCTAATCTCCTCAACCCTTTGCCGAGGAGCTCCCTCAATACTGTAGGAAAACAGCAGACGGTGGGTTTTCCGGCTGTAGGTGACAACCTTTGTTTTAGGGGGGTTTAAAATTAGGCAGTTTTTTCTGCACCATACTGATAATTCCGACACATCCCAATGCAAGGCACAGCAGTCCTGAACACCGCTAATGTGCCTAAATAGTTTGACATCATCAGCATAGAGAAGAAGAGAAGAGTTTGTTAGCACTGCTGACACATCATTGATAAAGACAGAAAATAATAATGGACCCAGCACGGAACCCTGGGGTCCAGACAGAATCAATCAATCAATCAATCAATCAATCAATCAATCAATCAATCAATCAATCAATCAATCAATCAATCAATCAATCAATCAATCAATCAATCAATCAATCAATCAATCAATCAACCTTTATTTTCGGTGCCCAGGAACAACCCTAGGGTCTTGGTACTGGTACACCATATGCAAGCATTCATAAAAACAAACTAAAATCAAGACAACACAACACAGAAAACCATATATATGAAAGAAACAATCAAGTAAAAATAGTTACAGAGATCCCAGAAAGCAAAACAGCAAAAAAAGGAAGCCTAGTGTTAGAAGCCATGACACCCGGCCAGCGAAACGTTGAAGGCACGTGAAAAATTGAAAATACACAAGCAAATACTCAATGAACATGACGGAGATAGGTTATACACATAAAACAAAGGTTTTGTGACAAAATGTTAGGAAGTTTCAAAATGGAAAAACGAAGTTCAGCGTTACAAGCACTGACACTTAAACCGACAGAAATTCAAGCAACACAAAATCAGGAAAAGTGAAAAACAAACAAGCAAGATGATGATTTGCATAAAATAAATACGGAACAGAAATACGGCACACAAATGACATAAAGGCACTTAAGCTACAACAGTTTTCAATTCATTAGAGAACAAAGAAAAAGAGCTCTTGAATATATCAAGACGATCGGAATATTCATTATCTGCACATTGTATTCTGCATATGGACGAGCGTCGTCTACTTAAAGCATCTGTTCTGAAAGTTCGAAATCTTCGGAAAAGTTTGTTCGGCATGTTGACATTGATAAGTGCAACCAAGTCACCACACAAAATATCACCATGAAGAAGTTTATAAAGAAAGATAATGTCAGCTCTCATTCGTCGACACCAAAGGGAAGGAATACTTTTGAGACAAGACATGCCGCCGTTTGCGTCTTCTTGTACATGACGGAAACGGTGCCTAAAGATAGAAAGGAACTTATTTTGAACCCTTTCGATGCGGTCACTATTGGACTTGCAAGTTCCATTCCGAACAATAGAACCGTATTCGAGAAGAGGTAAGCAGAGAGCCGAATACAACTTTAAGAAAGAAAGAGGACTTTTAAACTCTTTAGAATACCTGCAAACAGCACCCATACATCGAAGAGAGCGTCCGGTAATTTGTGTAACGTGGGAAGAGAAAGTCAGAGAAGAATCAAATAGTACCCCCAAGTCTCGAATTTCGGTCACCCTCGGCAGTGCAGTGCTTGCTATTTTATAGGAGTATCGCAGCTGTTGAGTTTTCCTACTATAGGAAACAACTTTTGTTTTTGAGGGGTTCAAAATTAAGTCGTTTTTGGTGCACCAACGATGGAATGACACGATATCAGCCTGAAGAGAATTACAGTCCTGAACATTACGCACTTCTCTGAAGATTTTCATATCATCAGCATACAACGAAAAAGAAGAATTTTGAATGGCAGAAGCAACATCGTTAATGAAAATGGAAAAAAGAAGGGGGCCCAGAACGGAGCCCTGGGGTACACCACTGGTTGCTTTGTACCTAAATGATGTTTGACCGTTAACACTTACATAGCAATATCGCTCCTGGAGATAGCAACGTATAAGACCCACTAAAGAAGCGTGAACATCTAACAGAATGAGCTTGGCAAGCAATAACGAGTGGTTGACTACATCAAAGGCCTTGGTCATGTCACAGTAGACCGCATCAAGCTGGCTTCTACCAACGACTGCTGGACAGCCTGCTCCATGAAGCATGCGAGGTTTGTGGAAGTTGAGCGGCCGCGCATGAAGCCATGCTGATTAGGAATGAGGACGTGTTTAAGTGAGATAGACAAGACCATATGAAGAGATAACTCGAGTATTTTAGAGGCAGACCAAAGGAGCGACACTGGTCTATAGTTCATGGGGTCAGTTTTTGGGCCTGACTTGAAAACAGGGAATACACGAGAGATTTTCCATGAGCGAGTGTACGTGCCAGACCGGAGACAGTTATTAAATATTGAGGTGAACACAGGAACGAATATATTTGCATAAGTTTTTAGAATTGCAGCAGGAATACCATCTGGCCCAGAAGAAAACGAGGGCTTTAGCCGCTTGATGCTGGTCCGCACGATGTTCTCATCCAGTTGGAAACAAGTGGAGTTACCGTCCTGGTGACAAGAGACGCTGCCGTCATCACTACCACCGCTAAGCCCAAACAAAGAAGAAAACTGACGAGCAAAGCAGTCGGCCGCATCTGCAACCTCATCGCCGTTGGAATCCAGTAGACGAATAGATTCTTTCGTTGTACTAGATCTAGAATGAATATACTTCCCGAAGGCTCCCGGCTGATGAGTTGCTTTAGCTTCAACTGACGCCAGGTAGAAAGCATGATCACGCTTGTGCAATATTTTGCATAGGGCATGTAGGTGCCGGAACTCCTGAGCGAACTGATTCGCACCAGAGCGCTTCATCTTTCTGTGCGTACGTTCTTTGAGTTTCAGGGCATCCCGCAATTCAGAAGAAAACCAGTGTGGGAACTTAAACTTCTTTGGTAAATATTGCGGGATGTATTTCTTCATACCCAAAAGCACAATCTCAGTAAAACGGTCAACTTGTTCATTGACATCAGAGCGGTCAATGACTGTTGACCAAGGGCCAGCAGAAGAGTAGCCATACAGCCCAACGTAATTTCCCCGGGCGACAGCGTAGCGAGGGTGAGCATTGCTTGAAATTACAGAACGGTGGAGCATTGTAGGAAGGCAACAGGAAATAGAAAGAGGAGGATGATATTTGTCGGGTATTACTGAAGCACAATCAGAGCGCGACACACTAACGCCATCGAAGTTTGAAAAGCACAGGTCCAGAATGTTTCCACTGTAGTTTTTTATGTGATTACGCTGTGCCATGGAAGTGAAAGACGAAAAATCTAGTAACCTATTACCCTTCTGTTGAAAGTGGTGGTTGTAGTGGGAACAGGTGAGGTGGCTCCACTGAACGCCAGGAGCGTTAAAATCTCCAAGGAGGAGGACCTTGAGGTCGCAATGAGTAGTGAGCACCTGTTCAATGGAGGAGACTAACTTATTGAACGTGTCAGGAACTACATCAGGAGGCACGTAAAAAACACCAACTAGAAGTTTTTCAGTTTTAATGATATGAATTTCGACCCATAAAGACTCACCTGCGTTTTCAATATCGCTTCGTAGCACACACGGGAGAGATTTGTTAACTGCGAGAAGTACCCCGCCCCCCTTTTGTTTGCATCCCGTTAAGGCACGATCATTACGATATACATGGTAATTTTGAGGAAAATAATCACTGGATAGAATATCAGGGCACAACCAAGTTTCAGATATAGCTATTAACGGAAAGCAAGAAGCCAGAACGTTACCAAAAAATTCAGTCGCCTTAGTTTGAAGACCTGGCACATTCTGATAAAAACCATTTAAACTTGTCATTATTCTTTTTCTGATGTGTTGCGCTCAGAGCTGTGAAGCATGCCTTCGCGAAACATGCCTCTAAACTCCTTAACGAGGCAGTCTTTCGGCCAAACAGCGGGGTCATTCAAGCGCTCGAAAAACTCTTCACTGACGGAAATATAAAAGGATGCGTACGTGTCAAATTTAGTCTTCAGTCGTCGGCAGTTCAAGGGCGAGACACCTAAGGTTGACAGATGGGCATTAAGACTAGCAGAGGTCGTGGACGGAGAAAGCTTTGAAATGAACATTGCTTTGGGGCGCTTCGGCTGCGGAACGACGACGAGTCCACATGTGTCCGATGCACCTACACATGCCCGGCTTCGACGCTTCTTCTCAACGGTAGGAGGGAGACAGTCAAGCACAGGCGCAGAATGCACAAGGGAAAGTTGGGACGGAGTAGGAGGCAGTGCAGGAGAAGCCGAAGACACCGACTGCAGCGGAGCAGACGTAGCCCAAGGCAACACTTCCTTGTTTACAGTTTGGCTAAATAAGGCTGCCCTGAGCTGTGACGCACTCCTTCCTGCAACGCGGCGGGGTGGTGAAGTAGTTGGGCACGCAAGGAGCACACCGCCGCTCGCAAGGAGGCAACCACCTGCGCATAATGGCGCGGTCACCCTCCCTCCACTGATGGAGACGGTCGAAAGCCTGCGCGTTTTCCCGGCGTAGGAGGTCGTTGTCCTCCCGCAGCTGGACCACTTGGTCGCTGAGGAAAGAAATGCCGTCCAGCGCGTCGATGAGGAGTGCGCGAAGACCGGCAGCTTCCCCTCCAAGGTCAACCGGTTGGGACGGCGGCGGCGGCGGGGCTTTCTTGACGACTGCCGGCGAGTCTCGTCGAAGGGAGGGGGAAGGAGTCCTGCTTGCGGACGGGCCGATGTCGTCGTTGGCTACGCAAGGCCTAGCCGCCACCTCAGCCGTTTCACAAATATTGCACTTGAACGGCCGAGCACCAGATCTCAGGAGCTGAAGCTCAGCGTCCGGCCATACAACACACTCCGCGTGCACGCGTTTCTTACAGGAAATGCAGCGGAAAAACTCTTGCTTACCCTAAAAAACACAGGAGAACAGAATACAGCAATCCTTGCTAGGCGCCATCTTGCGGCGCAAGATGGCGCCTTCAAGATGGCGCCTTCAAGAAGGCGCAAGATGGCGCCTTCAAATCGGGCACCAAATCTGATGCAGAAAACTATGGAGCAGTTTCTCTACTTTGTGCTGCCTCCAAGCTTTTTGAGACAGCGCTGCACAAGGTATTGTCAAGTTCTGTACAGCAGTTTCTCACAAGTAAACAGCATGGTTTTATGTCAGGAATGTCGACAACGACTAATCTCGCCTGCTTCATGGAGCAGGCCTCCGCTGCACTTTCTGAGCGAGGACAGTTGGACGTCGTCTACTGTGACCTGAGCAAAGCATTTGATGTTGTCTGCCACGCGTTGTTACTTGATAAGCTTTTGCTGTCGGGCATTGATACACCACTCGTGGCTTTGCTGGGTAGCTATCTAAGCAATCGGTTCAGTTTCGTTAGTATTAATGGGCAGACGTCCTCTATGTATGGATCAACAAGCGGTGTGCCCCAAGGCTCCGTGTTGGGCCCTCTCTTGTTCTCCATTTTTGTGAATGATGTGTCAGTCGCAATTAGAAAGTCTTCTTTTCTTCTCTATGCTGACGACATCAAAATTTTCAGACGTATAAAGTCCATTGAAGACTGTGATGCCCTGCAGCAAGATATATTCTCCTTTGCTAACTGGTGCTCAGATAACAGACTAAATCTTAACCCGGCGAAAACAAAGGTCATGTCTTATACCCGAAAAACGAACCCCATTTTCTTTCGCTACAGTATTGATGACGGTTTTCTGTCTAGAGTCGACGAGATCAAAGACCTCGGACTGCTCTTCGACAGCGCCTTAACTTTCTCGCCTCATGTCACTCAACTGACTCGGCGGGCGCTCCGCTCGCTTGGTGCTGTATGTAGGTTTTCAAGAGACTTCCAGTCTCCTCATTCGTTCCTAAAACGTTTTATGGCACTTTGTATTCCTCAACTTGAATATGCCTCTGTCATTTGGAATGAAACCTGCACATCTAATTGTCAACGTGTAGAGCGTGTACAGACGAAATTTTTATCCATATTTATGCATCGTTTTCCCTCTGAGCCTCTCCCGATAACTGTCTCTTTAAGTTACCGGCGCACCCGTTCAGATCTTGTTTTCTTATATAAACTGCTTCATGGTACAATTTCATGCCCGGAACTGCTTGCAGCAATCGGGTTTCGTGTTCCGAAAAAAGCAACAAGGCTTAACCACCCTTTCCACACAGCTGCTCAACTTAGCAGATGTTCTCCTCTTGATAGACTGCAACGCCTATATAACCTTCACTCAGGGGAACTTGATATTTTTTGCCGTACCCTTGGGGGGTTTTTGTCCGGGCTGTTAGCCGTGGCGCACTAACTTCATTTCGACAGTTCTCGTGTTCCTCAGTTATTTTCCGCATGTGTATATTGTTTCCACAGAGTCTGTTCTCATTTGTTCATATATGTTGTTAGTGCTGCGGGCGTAATCGTTGTATGTACTATGCTACACTTGTGTAGTCAACTCTTCATACATATGTTTAAGTGGCCCGGGCGAACCAAATGTTATAGAAACAAATGTTTCTATAACTTATCAGTTTATGTGAATAGTTACAAACATTTCCTGTACTTTGTTTCATATGTTTTTGTGTAATTGATGCTTCAGCCGATTGCTATGGTCATTGCACGCTGTGTTTGTACAATGTACCATAACTTCGTATAATGTAGTCTGGATACCACTTTTAATTTTTTTCTCTGTGGTATTCCAGTTTATTGCTTTTCATTCACCCACATTTTTTCCTGGTTTTATATGTGTCAGCCGCTGATGTATTTCAATGCGGCATTTTTTCTTTTTTTTTTCTCAGTGCGCCAGCACCAAGGCTTCGGCTGTTCCTGGGCACTATAATAAAGGTTGATTGATTGATTGATTGATTGATTAATAATAATAATAATAATAATAATATTAATCAATCAATCAATCATGTTTATTTACGTGCCCAGGAACAGCCAGACGCCTGAGTGCTGGCGCACGGGTAGCTACATGAAAACAAAATACAACAAACATATAGCAAGAAACGAACAAGCGACAAGACACACATAAATTGAAGTAGTGAAAATGACAGAAATAAAGCATAGGCGGAGCCTGGGTACAGGTAAAAAATAAAAAAAGAAGATGCCTATGTTGCTCTGCCTGTCGTAAAGACCACACGACAGGCAGAGCAACAAAGTTTGACAGTAATACAACAAAAACAACGGCAAGAGTGTAGAGACAAATGATAAGACGAACAAATGACAGTAAACAGTTTCAAAAATAGGCAACTATCAGTTCGATAGACACAACCGCAGAGAAACCAAATTCCAGAAAAAAAAGAACGACAGACATATCATAGGTGTTTAACATACTGTATTCAACAGCGCTGTACGGTAAATTGTAAAGGATTTCAGAAAGATGTCAAGGCGTTCAAAGAAGCGGTTGTAACAATTCTGTATTCTGCGCACAGGAGAATGATTGGAGTTGCGCGCAGCGGTCAAGAACGGACGATGCGACCTGGTGGGCCTTTGTGGTACACTAAACTCTAAACAGTTAAGCAGGTCTGCGCAAGAAAGGTCACCATGAACAATTTTATGAAGAAATGCAAGGTCTGCACGCATACGTCTGCAGTTCAAGGAAGGGATGAAAGGGACCATGGGTAAGTCAGAATCAGGATGAAAACTGTGATTGTGATGATGGTGCTTAAATATGGATAAAAACGTCTTGTGCACACGTTCTATTAATTCATTACTAGATTTGGAGATGCAGTTCCAGGCAACAGAAGCATATTCTAACTGTGGTATACATATTGCATTGTATAGCATTAGAAATGGATCTCGAGAAGAGAATTCCTTTGTAATCCGACACACATTTCCAAGACTTCGGAGTGCTCGCCGGGTGATGAGCCTAATATGAGGAGAAAAAGAGAGGGTACTGTCGAAAAGCACCCCTAGGTCCCTAATCTCCTCAACCCTTTGGAGAGGAGCTCCCTCAATACTGTAGGAAAACAGCAGACGGTGGGTTTTTCGGCTGTAGGTGACAACCTTTGTTTTAGTGGGGTTTAAAATCAGGCAATTTTTCCTGCACCAGACGGATAATTCCGACACATCCCTCGGCAAGGCGCAGCAGTCCTGAACACCGCTAATGTGCCTAAATAGTTTGACATCATCAGCATAGAGAAGAAAAGTAGAGTTAACACTGTTGACACATCATTGATAAAGACAGAAAACAATAATGGACCCAGCACGGAACCCTCGGGTACACCACTTGTTGCAGGGTAAGCACTAGACTTTTTGTAGTTAACATCTACATAAAAGGACCGGTCAAGGAGATAGTTGGACAACAAGGCAACAAGGCTTGCATCTACACCGGACTTAGCAACTTGTTAATTAATAACTGATGGTTCACTACATCAAACGCCTTACTGAGGTCAAAATAAATAACGTCCAACTGGTCGTTTTCACAAACTGCAGCCGAAGCCTGTGTCATCAAGCTTGCAAGATTTGTGACAGTCGATCGACCCGAGAAAAAGCCGTGCTGATTTGGTAGCACAACGTTCTTGACGCAGGCAGCAAGTACTTTGTGCAGAGCTGTCTCAAAGAGTTTTGAGGCGACACAAAGGAGTGAGATCGGGCGATAGTTAGAAACGGCTGACTTATCACCAGACTTGAATATTGGAAAAATATTAATAATAAGAATAATAATAATAATTATTATTATTGATATTAATACCAGCATCATCAGCATTACCCACATCATTCCCATCATTATCATCATCATCACCTCTTAGTCCAAGGCCCATCTCGTTGATTTCCACAACCCCTCTCCCGCATTGTTCCCGCGTTTTGTTAATTCGCCGAAACTATTGACCGAGTCGCCATTTTCATGATGCCTACACGTGACGCTCTTGCAGACAAGCCAAGCTCTCTCCTTCAATACAGGGATACTGTCCTGCACTACCTCCTCTTTCAACGCCAATACCCACCCTCGCATCCACACCTCTCCACGGAGGCACCCCACATTCTGTGAATTCTACAAACACACGCTTTCCTACACCGAACAGAATTGATACACAATCACCCACACCATTTCTTCTACCCCTACCTGTCCAGCCTGCGGGGCGCTCGACACTCACTACCATTCCCTCTGCGAATGCCGCGCATACCCATACTCCCTTCTTCCTTCCCGTCACTTTTGGGAGCAGCTGTTGCGTAAAAACTTTTGTAAAACGTTGTGTAAAACTTGGGTAAAACGTTGAAGCCGTGCCTCAATATTAGCAAAGAGTAGGGTCCTGTGATACCAAATATAGTACACGCTGCTTTCACAGAAAACCTGTACAGTTTGCAAAATGATCATACGATTGTTTTTCCGCGGACAGACGCGATTGGAGCCACCCACGGAGGGCAGATATTTTTAAATTGTCCGGCAAGCATACACGGGTACTTTAGCTCCAATAACCCAACAAGAAAAACCAAATCATGCAAGTCATACTGCTTGATTTATTGTAGAGTTTAACGCGCCGAACCAATGCTGGTGATGAGGCGCGCCGTAGTGGAGGGCTCCGGGTTAATTTTGACCACCTGGGGAACTTTAACGTGCGCCGAAATCTCGTACACACGGGCGTATTTGCTTTTCGCCTCCATCAGAAAAGCGGCTGCCGTGTCCGGGAATAGAACCCGCGACCTCGTGTACAGCATCACAACGCCTTTGCCACTGAGGCACATGCAAGTCATATTGCAATTTGAATGTTATTTACTGCAAGTCGACATGCCATAAAAGCGCTTCATTTAGCGTTGGCCTTCTTATATCACATTTTTATGGGATGGTTTGCAAGAAGAAAGGTTTTGCTGCTCGTAAAAAACGTATAAAATTTTGCTTCCCTACTCGTATTCTGACTCTTCTCTCGTGCTTTTTATAAGCAAGGTCCAGCATCATAGCCTAGAGCGTAAGAGCGCCTTTCCTTATGGTGCAAAGCTGGCGTAGTGATGGCACGGCAGTATTCGTTGTACTAGTTTTAAGATAGATTTGGTGAACGCTTCTCCTGGAAAGTGTCTTTAGCACTTAGAAATGTGTTAGCTGTCCGCCATACAAACATAAACGGCAGGCACATCGATCCAGTCTTACTTCTCCATCTTTACAGATTGATAATTTTACAACCCGTTAAATAACTTTACCTGTTTATACATCTTTACAGATGGATAAACAGGCAAAGACTTTTGGAAAGCGTGTGCGTTGCGAGGCGAAAAGCGGGAGTTGGCGCATCTTCCTCACATCCATGAACTAATACAAAGACATGCACAACGTCTGGGCACGAATGCAAAAACTCAAAGGACAACAGACACACAGCCTTCCCTTTGTGAGTGCAAGAGGGGGCACACTTGAAGACCAGGCTAACGCACTTGCACAACACTTTCAGCGCGTGTCCAGATCAGCATACTACACAAACACTTTCATGAACCACAAAATGTCTTGCGAAAAGAAGTCCCTGTGTGACAATAATAAGTTGCACATTTCGTACAGTTCCCCGTTTTCGATACATGAGCTGAAGGCTGTTCTCAGCACATATAAGACTTCACCTCCGGGTGCAGACAACATCACATACAACATGATACAACAACTACACTCTGACACTCCTGAAGCACTCCTACAGCTATACAACAAAATATGGCTTTCGGGGCACATTCCCACGTCTTGGAGGGAAGCCATAGTAGGCTTTTTTTCGGAAACAAAGGAAAGACCTTTCTTCCACCGAAAGTTATCGTCCTATCGCCCTGACACTCCCTGTGCAAGCTTGTTGAGCTGCTCACTGTTTATAATAAAAATGAATTCCCTTGGGGACGGATTGCCACCAACTGTTTCTTAAGTCGACGATGTTCAAATGTCTCTTAAATCCTGTAATCTGTCTATTTTCGACAGGCAAGTTTAGCTTGGTGTCAAGAAACTTGCTGACTGGGCAGGCAGGAATGGAGTTAATCTTGATGCAGAAAAGTGTACTTTTGTTGCAATTTCAAGGAGGCGCGGAATCCATCCTGATCTGATATTAAAGTTAAAAGTTAAAGGTGTTTCAATTCTTCCTAAAAGGAGCATACATTTTCAGGCGTGGTACTATATGAAAATATAACATTTATTCCATATATATAACACGTGGAACAGAAACGCCTAAAAACCATGAATATCCTGGATGTTTTGATTGATTGTAGTGGTTTAACGCGCCGACGCGACGCAGGTGATGAGGCGTGTGTTGTGGAGGGCTCCGGATTAATTAAGAGCACCTGGGGTTCTTTATCATGAGCCAAAATCTCACACACACTGGCGTTTTTGCTTTTCGCCTCCATCAGAAAAGCAGCCGCCGCGGACGGGAATCCAACCCCCGCCCTCGTGCTCAGCAGCACAACGCCTTACCCACTGAGCCACCGAGGCGGGTCAAATATCCTGAAGGTCCTATCGCATTGCTCCTACGGAGCAGAAAGCAACTACTTTTCAGGGTTTTTTCCAGTATTGTAGTTCACGGTTGGACTATCATAGTGTCGTTCATAGGTCCACCTGTAAAACTCCTTTGAAAATGTTGGACCCAGTGCTACACTTACTGCTTCGTCTTGCGTCTGGGGCTTTCCGAACGAACCCCTTCGAAAGTCTATATGAAGAACGTGATCAGTAGAGCCTTGAACACCAGCAGTTTTACACTTCAATGCTGTATGCCATAAAAGCTAGCTCCATAAAAATTCACCAAAGGAGTTCTATCATAAACACCTCATCTGCTCCTTTGCACAGAGCACGGCCATCGATTGCCGCTGCTTTCTCTCCCTGAGTGAGAGCCCATGCGGAGGAACTGGGAATCTCATTTGATCACAGCATGAAGTCCTAGATTTCTGATTTAGTCCCATTTTGGTACTTGTCCACAATTTCTTGTTATCTTTTTAATACTCTATTGACAAACGAAATACAGCTAGACAACCCAGCAAACCACGTTACGTCGTGCAGATATCCCGGAGACGTCAGCAATCGACATTGCAGATGTCCAGGAGACGTACCGTTGGGGTCGGAGTTACATATACTCAACGTTGCTACAACCGCAAAAAACCCATCCAAATAACGCGAAGGATAACGTCCAGTAGACGTCTCCTGGTACTTTTATACGCTGTTTACGGGATGTTACTTTAGTGGTACGTCTTATGGATGTTGTCGTGGTACGCATGCAAGACGTATATAGATGTCTGTTCTACATTGGTTTTCTGTCTTTGGCACAAGCACTAGTTTTTTATATTCATGACTTGTGTACGTTAGTATATTGTTGAGATGAACCTGTATGCCTGAAATTTACATTCTTTATACATTATTTCGAAGTTTGGCCAGCCCCCTTTCCAAGGTTGCCTGCGTGTTGTGGGCATTTATACCTCAAATACATGTCTTACTAGCTATTCAGCACTGTTTGCTGTTCCTTGTCACCTGGTTTCTAGATTATTGTGTTTCCACTTTTGAAGTGCATACTGCATGAAGTCTCATATGTGAAGTGCCAAGCTGAGCACACACTCTCGCAGAAGCACACGAAACACAGCTCTAAACAAGAAATGTCGCATCGAAAACAAGAGGCAGTAAGTAACAGCAAACCAGTCCTGATCAGCACAAGCGCCCTGGAGACTAAGGCAACCACAGTGGCGTCATCGAATTGTACCATACAGCACGGCTGTACAGACCTTCTGCAAATAAACTATCACAGAAACAATTAAAAAATTAATCTAATTAAAATGACAGTCTCCCATCCTATCTGTAAGTACCTGCAGCTGGGTAGTAAGAACGCTTTCAAAGCACACATAAAACAAAAGAGTTCGGGTAAAACAGTTTATATTGACTTCCAAATTATATAACATGCTTTCACAAAACAACCACTTTAATTTTCATTCCTCTCTGCCCTGGACCACAAGGTACACATTGTACAATTACAAGAATAGAACAGATATTCATGACAATAAACAAGTAACACACAGAAAGGTTGACAAAAAATAGGGAAAAAAGCAAACATGTAAACCCAGGGTACAAGCACAAGATAGCTATCCAACTTGAAATATCGCACATTAAAATAATTGGGTGAAAAACAACGCAAGAAAAGTGTGAAAACAAACAAATTGTGGAATGGTGGTTATAAAAACACAGCAAATTTACGGAACTAAATAGTTCACATCTAGCGAAAAGTTTGTGGAACAATAAAACAAAAGCACCTAGGAAACACAGAAGTGGCGTTGTTGAGTGGTGGTTGTGAGTGCCATACAAATTAAGCTACTTTAAACAAACCAACATCTAGGGAAATGGTTATGATCTATACAAAAGGTGTGTATAAAGAAATGACTGTACGGCGGTTACAAGAGCAGTAGAAGCTTACGTGATGAAATGATTCACACTTAGCGAAATGGCAGGACAACAATAAAACAACAAAAAACTTTAGAAACAACTTATTCAATTCTGGTTAGGAAAACAAAACGTTACACTATTTAAATATTTCACACAAAGTGATATGATTTGGGAACAAACGAAAAAACGGGGAACACAGAAATGATTGAATATTAGTTACAAGAAGCCAGATTTACTTGACTACGTGATTCACACGAAGTGATACGCTCAAAGAACAATCACACAAAATAAAAACGCACGGAAGCACGGAAATGATACAATAGTGGTTCAATGGTGCATGCCTCCATCATCAGTTATGGTAGGGAGTCTTGAACAGTTTGCGTTCTTCGTTGTGGTGCGCCAGAAACTGCCAAAATAGTTTCAGCAGACCGGATTGCTGGCAAAGTGAGTAAAAATTTCATGGTCCAAAGGCTGAAAGAAATTTAATACCGCTTCTAGCAATAAAAACTAAGAAGCCGCAGGTTGTCGACAAAGCTGATATTTGCGCAGGGTGGACTGAAAATAAAAATCTTGGCCGTATACATTGTCTGGTGAAAGAATTTGATGTATGTAACAACACGAAGATATCTAGTTACACACAATGCAGGATGCCACTCGCAGGTGGAAAAAAGGGTGTTCCCTGTTTTCCAAACCAGGAGAAGTCCTGCGCCAAGTTGACCGTCAACAGTAGCTTGAGCAGGCGCATTGTGCAGACAATTGCAGTAGCACCTCCCTTGCAAGCCAGTTCATCAATCTAGGCATGGGTACACGAAAATCTGTGTTGTAATACAGATTTTTAAGACTCGTATAATACGGAATGGCCGCTTACATTGTCCCTGAAAAAGAGAGTGCATGACAGCTGCATGCTACCGGCACTCGCCTACGGGGCAGAAACTTCCAGGCTAACTAAAAGGATCTAACATAAATTAAGGACGACTTAGCAGGCAATAGAACGCTAGAGGATGGGTGTAACATTAAGGGACAGGAAGAGAGCGGAGTGGATATACTTTAATGCCAGCATTGGCACTACTAAGGCAACCTTAACACTATGACAGCTAATGTGAGGTACCACTAAATATAAGAACTACATTTCGTGAATGGGGATTTTGAGGACATTTTAGCCCAGCTACAGGTCCCATCTAAACTTGCAAAATATTTTTCTGTGTCTATCCAAACCGCTTGGTGGATTGAAGTGACAATACATACACGGATGAAGCCATGTTCACAAAATGTGGCAAAAGGAAACATGAACAAAACCGGACAACGTCACTGCCATTGTCGTATACTTCGTGCAGCAGAATGGCGAGGTGGGCTAGTTGGTATACATGCATAACTAAACCTTCAAAAAGCACATCACTGAAATACTCGTCATGTTGTCCTGTTGGCCTGTCCTGCTAGGCGTACATTTTTAGTTGAAATACGTTGTACAGCGGGAAGCATCAAAGTAGTGCAAGAAATGTTTACAGCACAATCACATTCACACATAGTCTAAGTTGCACCAGACAGCAGCCTGCAACATCTAAGGTATTAGCAAACGGCAGGCCAGACACCAGAATCATACTGTGCCTTAAACGTGCGAAATCTCAAATGCTGTGTTACTCTGATCACCAAGGTGTGTTACACACTAAATTCATTAAGCTGAAAATTCCATAAGTGACAGAAATTTAACAGCCATTTTTGAATATTTTTACTAGGTTCTGAAAGGTTAATTTACGTTTGCGATGCTGCAGTAAGAGTACGAAGCACAACCAGCGCTGCTCATACTACTGTACCAGTTACGACATGCGTGTAGTTCTGACGTTACAAATAGATTCGGGTTGCATACACGTTGTTCATTCCGACATTTCACGACCAAACTGAGCGTTCGAAAACATTGAACACTCAATGGAAACGCGAAAACAGCATCCAGATTGCATTTTAATCTAATGCTGTACTCTCGGAATTCCCTGGATTAATATTTTATTTTAATGCTACACGAACGGCAATCATTCAATGTATTGTGCACGTTTTTTAACCGAAAACTATTATGACGAAAAAAACGGCATCTGCAGAAACGAAACAAAAACCAACATCACGCTAAAAGTACACGATGTGCGTGTAACGCATTCGCACACGCACTTATATTCGCACTCTCCGGCTTCCCTTAATTCAGTTCATATCTAAACATTCACCCAGCAAAACAGGACAGAACACAAACACTTCACCAAACACAGGGCTAGAAACTGCGCGAGAACTGATTCTGTTTACAAACGCAGCAGCCAGGTACAAAGGTCTACCGACAAATCTCCGCAACGCACAAAGCGAGTCCCTCAAATCGTTAGGGCTAACCGCTTACGCGTACCGAAGTTCGAGAGCAACTCTGCTACGTTAAATACATATGACAAGAAAACAAGGTTCACTAGTACTCGCTTACCTCCACTACTTGGCAGTATTTCTTCGTCCGGTAGATAAATCCATGGTAGTCAAGTCACCGAAATAACAAAAGTTGAAGGCGTGCACGCCCGTGCCGTCACCGGCCTGTAGCACGCGTATCGATACGGAGTGCAGTTAATACACTGTCGGACGATTGGGCTTTGCGCGCAGCGACTTCCTGTCTGTGTTCGTATGAGGGAAAAACTAGTTCCTGAAAGACACCCACCTTGATAAAAACGCGTTGCGAAATATATGGCCAAGTTATTGGTAAATAAAGATATTAGTTGCCATTTATGTACAAGAAAAGCTTGGGCGTGAGTATTTTTTAAAGAAAATAGTAATTGTACCTAGAATCTATATTACGGCATTTAAGGCAATTTCAGGGTATGCGGTGGAAATGCAGCTGCCGTGTGGTTGTGGGCGCCGTAATTTTACGGTTTGTTCTGAGGCTGCAACGTACTTGCAGAGTATTTTCTGCGCTTTCGCGCGTCGACATCGCCCCGCGTTGACGGCGTCGGCAAAATGCACGGCGCCGTGAGCTGACGCGGGAGGAGGAGGAGGGGAAGAAAACTTTGAACGAACAGGTAGATCCAGCTTAGAAGTGGGCGGGGTCCTCAGTCCAGCACTCCGTTGGTGCGCCCTGCCGTCTTCGCCCTTTCAGCGAGTTAAAGCTGCTTACTTAGGTCCGAGCTGGCAAGTTCACTCTCCGACTGCTCCTATGTAGCTACGCCGATGTCTATGCTGCTCGCCAGATATCAGCGTCGACGCAGCGCCAGAAAGCATCCGAAAGCACGCGACATCGTCCGGATTCCATGTTCATCTCCTGGTTTGGGATAATTACGTTCGCAGAAAACAATCATTTTTTTAACGTGCGGTAGTTTGCTGCCTCCAGGCAAATTACAAGCTATTTCTGGTCGAAACTGCGCAATCCTGCGTGGCTAGCTTGGCTTTCATCGGGGAGATAGGGGGTTTGGGATAGCTTTTTGTGAGATAAATGCGGGAGGTCTGGCTGCATCGCTTGTAGTGTTCGCTTGATGGGCTTGTATGCAAGACCGGTGCGTAACGAACAAAGTTTATCAACGCCAGAAATCTAGCGGTGCATTCAATTTCATTCGCGGCTACCGTAGCCTGCATAGGGGGAACGATGAAGCGCGATAGCTTTTCTTGGCTATAAGGGAGCTTTGGTTACATCACTTGCAGTATTAGCATAATTGACCTCGCCTCCAAGATCGGTGCGGAAGAAACAAGCGTTAGCACTGCCGAAATTTGTCAAATACGACCAAAACGAATCACCCGACAATATTCGTTGGCAGCTCTGTTAAGGTACCAAATTCTTGGATACACGCGTTGTTTCCTGGCGTGGTCGAGTGGATTGGAACTTAGTTGCTTGTGTTGTTTTGACAGTCTATGGTTCGAATCTTAGCGAAGTCTCACGGATTTTTTTAGTTTTTTTTTTGCAATGAGGGTGTCATCGACTTTTTTTTAAGGCAAAAAAAGGCAGAGTACCTTGCCGTTTAACCTACAAGTGACGTTTGACGGTAAGCTCAGTATCAAGGCAGCCCCGAAATCTGCTTTCCTCACACTTTGAATGCATGAAGCTGCAGTCGTTACGTAACATCAAGGTTAAATCAAGTAGCATGTAAAGTTGTGCTAATTGAGTCTTCGTTCATCATCCTATCTTATTTTGTTCATGCACAAAACCCCTCGGGACAAAACCTCGGGACAAATACTTGCACAAAACCCCTCGGTACAAAACCCTTACAAAACACATTCAAAACCCCTCGGTAACTTCAGTACAGTACGGATGCGGAAAGTTTGAAAATAAAGTGTAGCAGATGTAGCTAAAATATTTAGCTGCGATAGACATGTTCGAAGTAAAAAACGGACATACCAGAAACATCTGAACAACGTCAGCAAAATATGTCTAAATACCGTCCCCAAATGAAGCAGCAGCAACATAGAGAGTACGTCTTTAGCAAAGTTGAAAGAACGTCCGACATTAAGGTACCAGCAACGTTATGTCAACATCCAAAAATTTTCATTAAAATATTGCACGTTGTACGGATGTCTAATAGAGATACTGCTGGGACATAGACGTTCGGATCTTTTTGGGACGTCGCAGAGATGTTAGTGGTTTGCTGGGTAATGACAACGCTTTTTAGAGTTAATAAATAAATACCCATCCGCTACTGTTTATATTGACACATCCGAAACTTCTGGCGTGTCGTGGGCTGCTCGCTCATGGCCCCAATTTTTGTACCAAAAGGACATTAAACAGCAAAAATCCCCGGCCATCTCCACTAACGTGAAACCTGAGAATGGGTGAAGCGTGCAGTGTATAAGGGTATTCCTGCCACCTTGGCGTTTTTACCCACGGAGATGAAACCATAGCGTGAAACCTAAGGTGAGGTGAAGCGTTTTTTGGCGCTTGAAGTTTTTGCCCACGGAGATAAAACCATTTGGGGGTAGAGGTATACAGCATTGCTGTAAGTCTCCTGTCTTTCAAGCACGAAGCGTTCTAGCGCGAGGCGTTGGAAAAGGAGTGTCCCGGTGTGTTCTTTTAGAATGCGGTTTTCCCGCGGAGACAAAACGACCTAGCGGGAGGCGTTGGAAAACGGCTGTCCCGTACTACATTTTAATTGCAGTGCAACACATCGCACAAGCTAAAACACGACACCTAATAATCTCCACACACTCTCTAAACGTTAGTTACAGCTTTACACTCTCTTAAACCAACAAAAAAGATCGTGCTCAACCACCAAATTAACTCAAAACTAATTATAATTGTTTGCCCGGTTCTGGCACACAGTGGCGTTCCGGGGATTGAAATGCTGACCAGCGTGCCGCTGTGGCTGCTCTGGAGAGAAGCTTGGGCATACTGTGTGTCCCCTAGCTCGACCTGAAAGCACTGGTACGAAGGGGTCTACGTAAATCTTGGCAGCAAACATGGGATACACAAAACCACAACAAATGCGCACTGCAAAACCACGTTAGGCACATACATAACATACAAACAAGACAGACACATAGACACACAAGACAGACAGACACAAGACAGACACATAGACAGACACAAGACAGACACATAGGGCCTTGTGATATCTGTATAAAACTTTTACGCTGGTAAGGACACCATTCTCCATTGGAAGTGGTCCGTAATTGACCGAAATTCCCAAAGTCATTTTATAGACAACAATTGTGGCCGGTGGCCCGTTTGGTGGCCATTTATGACGTTCCCGCTCCTGTTCTTAGCTGGCGTGTTGATTCGCCGGAGATCTGCCTTCTAATTCGTGGTGTTCGCTTTGATCGCTGTCATTTAGTCTGGTATTTGGCTATCCGTGGTTCTTGCTACATGTACTAACCGAGCAAACAAAGTGTTTTTTGCGAGAGATTTATTTCCCCCTCTTCGGGAGAATTTTGGCATCAGTCCTATCGCCAACTCTGACAAAGGACTGAAAATTTTAAGGCCTGTGCTAAAAGCGTCCGTTCACGCGAGCACAAATTTTTATATTGGTTGGCTGGCGCTAAAGGCAGTTGACGCGTAAAAACATTTCTCTAAATGTCTGCGTGACTCAGCTATGCACATAATGGAATAGACGAATAAAAATGTGGGACACACCCCAACAGCGCTAGGATAATGCGGATCCACTTTCGTCTTCTTACGCAGTTTTTGGCCTGTTTGGCGATCCTCCGTTCGGTTTGGCCGGAAAACTTTACCTCGTTACCAATGCCGCTATTAACCATCCTTGAACAGCTTTTCTCTATACGAACTTCGGCTGTATAGGCGGATGGACCTATCTATTTTACTGAAGCAATAGTACTGAAGCAACAGTACTGATTTTATCAAGAAACAACGTTAGTATCAAAAAACATGGCTTTTTTCATTGCGTCGTCAGCCGATAATCTTCGTGACCCACCTCCCCTTCAGTTAGGGTATCCTGGCCCCTCTAATTATTGGCAAGTCTTAAATGGGGACTCACTCAGCAGAACATAGAAAATCTTAGACAGCTGCCTTCTTCAGTGGGCGAAATCAGAGCAGCGATAGTTTGATGCTGATCCGCTTTCTGCATTTCACGCAGATACACTCTTAGGCAAAAAGGACTAACAGTTCGTCCTTTGGGGGACTAACAGCCTCTGCCACAATCATTAGTCCCTTTGGGGACTAACTGCGAGGGGACGAACGGTTAGTCCCCAACGCGGCTGGTACGTTCCGATGCTCCCCAAGGACGAACTGCTGAGTCGCAGAAAAAAGTAAAAACTTCAGCACCACCAGGGATCGAACCACCGACGCCCGGATATAGACGCAATAAACTCGACGCGCTACGGCTGAACCACACTGCCGGGTGGAAATCGCGGTAGATAATATTCAACTGCACAGCGTTAATTCTGTGCATAACGCGGCAGACCCATAGCAACTCGAGTCCGAATTTCTATCCGCGAACGTTACCGCGATTTGCGCTTTGCGCTTAGCGCTTTGCTAACTTTAGGTACTATTGCTCAGTTTGATTGTAAGTACAGCCTCACAACCATAGTTTTTTCTCGTAAATAACCATGAACTCGTCGTCGCGTAGTTGAGGTAGGAGCTGGGCAATAGGACGACTCATTTGTTTCCGCACAAATGGCGCAATCTAGGTGTATTCTTAGTGTTCGATACATATGTTAAGTGCTCTATGTAACGTGTGTGAAAGGTGTCGTCTGTTTGAGTGTTAGAATAGGGAAGCAGACCATATTTTCCTGCATCGGCGAAACCAAATTCGGTGGTTCTTTAGCCTGAATTCTTCAAGATCGCGTCGCTAGACGATTGCGACTGGTAAATGCAAGCGGGTTTTACAGCAGTTGCAGCATTGTCATAGCTTTGGTGCACAAGGCAATTATGTACAGAGCGCAAAAGATAACTTCGAGACGGTTACCTGTAGCGAGCATTTTTATTTTGCAGTTGTCATCAGCAACTACTACGTTTTTTCTCGTCTGTTAAACATTTACATATTCATTACGCTTAGGAATCCACGTTTGCTATTGTCACTAATTTTTGTGTTGCTGTTAACGCGCTTGAAAGCTTTCATTGAACGTTATTATCGCGCACGAATCGTATGCAACACAGCGTATCAACATAACCTCACCGAGAAGCGTCTGGTAATCGCGCTTCGGCGCTCGTTGCCATTACCCGGCGGTCTATTAACCGTAGGCGATTTTCTTAAAATTAACATCGATATTTTCTCACGTGGCACCATCTAAAGGACCTGCTGACTGCAATGACGTGTGTTTTGGAAATCTACAACTGTTCACAGACATATGTGCGAAAGGGCAACGACGACGCCATGAGGGGACTAACGACACAGCAAAGAGACTAACTGCATGCGTTTCGTCCTCCCGTTACTCCTTAGCGATCGGCGGGGACGAACAGTTAGTCCACATTTGTGCACACGGCACATACTCTGCCGCAGATACTCCCCTTGAAGATGAACGGTTGCCCCTGAATACTAACGGCTGTATTTTAGTCCCTATTTTAGTCTTTTTTGCCTAAGAGTGTAGGTTACCTGAAATACACGAAATAAATTCTTTTATATATTCATTTTTTGGTGTTAATATTGGGACCACACAGCCATATATATGCTCGTAATATTGCCTGTCCACCTTTTGACCTAATTACTGCGTCAGCAGCTTCAATCTGTGCGGCCATGTGGAACTCGATCCGGGGCCTTACAAGCAAAACAGGGGAAAATAGTGCCTGGTGCCTGAAAAACCCGCAAAGAGTCGATGAATCTGCTGATGCAAATGGTAATCTTGTTCCCTTGTCTTCAGGGCCTCAAACGCTTGCTAATTGTTTTATGGGCCAACAACGAATGGCACAAGAAATAGTAGATATCCAGGACTTTCATTAGCAGGTTAATTCAAGCCTTGAGTACCTGGAGATACGTGTTTCCGCATTGTAATCATATTCTGCCAGCCTTCCTTCTACAGCGCACAATCGTAAAGTGCATAGCGAACATACGCTGCAACAAATCAAAATCAATCAAATATTTTGAACAATATTCAATTGGAAAACCGTTGTCGGCTTTCCGACGCATAGTTTTTTAGAGGTACCTACTGAAATTCACGATCTTAAAATTGTATGCCCGAGTATTGAAAGGGGTCAAGAGATTGACTGCAAGCATGCTGATCGCTCGGACCCATTCATCATTAAACTGCTCGATTATCGAAAAAAACCTCCAAAATGCGGTCACGGGTTTAAAGACTGTGGCTTTTATTTTTCAGAAAACGTTACTACGTGCATACGAGCACTCAGAAAAAAAAGAAATATGAGCTCCATCTAAACCTTTTCGATACAATGATGACATTGTTGGCTTGAGTTTGACCTCATATTTATCGATAAGGTAGGTAAAGCTAAAACTGTGCTACTAAACCTCTTGCCAAGCTTCTTTCTCGCCCTCAAACTACCCAGTATCTCCATCACTACTATCAGCCCATGATGCCCAAGTCATCTTCAATCTTGTAATGTTTGGGTTGGAAGCTTAGTTACAGATTTCCCAATTTCTGTTCACTGATTTCCACCCCTTCAACACGTATTTTGGCACAACAAAATCATGGTTTAATGATAGCATATACGAAACCGAAGTAACGCTTCCAGGTTTCACAGTTGTTAAAACGGATAGACGCCATGTGAAAGGAGGAGGCCGTGCGTTTTCTTTTTTGCCATCTGATTTAAAAATTTTAATGCTCCCGAAAACACGTGATACAGAGGCAGTCTGCTGCAATGTGGTTTAGGGAAACACGTACATAATATTTGGTGCCATCGACCAGCCGCTGTCATCGAATATATGATAGCTGCTCTCTCTAGAGAACTTTATGCACGATCCCATTAGGTATTCTTTAGCTTGATCTGCCTTTGGCGACGTTCATGAACCGGGATTTTCGGCCTTCTTTATCACTCACTGGCTGTGATGTAGAAATAAGAAACGTAGGGTTAGGGTATATTATCATGTTTCGTTTTAAAAAACTCGTTGAAGAAAACACGGGGGGTGCCGCAATTTCAAATTTATCTTTCTTAGTTCACATATATTAAATCTGATCTAAGAATGTGATGTTGCAGATGATATTTGTAATCACGGGAGTTTTTTTTTTATTGTCATGTCCGTGGCGGTTGGTCAGAATCGTTACGTTTGCTCTGTTTTTCTAATCCCCCCCCCCTGGTGACGCGCCTGTTATTGTGCGTTGAAGTGTTTCTTTTGATGATTTCGAATAGGCCTAAACGCGAAACTTTTTCGTGGCTCCTTTCGAAAATATTGTTGCAAGCTGTCTTCAATGATTCGCCCTTCCAAAAAAAAAAAAGAAATATTTTCATTTTATCAAGATCAATCGTGCAATAGCTCACCCGGGGCGTCGTGTTGCGAGATTATTGCGTTTATAAAAACACGGTGATCCCTTTACAATTTCTCAATTTAAGAGTCCCAACAAACAGCCTGCCCTCAAAATGAATTCAACGAAAGACGGGTTGCAGTATTCATTCATTGCATTCATCGGGGTTGCATTAAAGACCAAATGAAAAGAAAGTGTTCAAAAGTTTGAACTGCAACTCCCCCAAGCTCGTCCTCCACAAATATAGTTTATAAATAGCCTCCCTTCCAGTGACACATTAACTATCGCCAGCGCACTAAACGAATATTTTCCATCCCTATTACCTACTGATAACTACGTTATACCTTTTTTCACTCGTGACTCACATTGTTCAATTATGGATATTACCAGAGTCCTTCGATGCTTTCGAAGGACTATGATATTACCGTGCCATAAGAACGTGCTGTAAATTTAGTTTTGCGCTCGCGAAATAAAATATTCACCTGAATTGATGGCATTACCAAAGCTTTCCGTGTTCGACTTTGTGTATGGACTAGCCAGAAAATGAATGTAATTGTTCGAGAGTCTTTCTCTACCTCTACAGTCAAATAAATTTCAAACAGCGAAATTTTACCGGCGTATAATCCGGCAACAGGTAATCATCATTACACTATCATCTGATCCTCTGAAACGTCCAAACCTCTTCAACATGTTACCTTGAAGCCTTCTATGGAGCTTGAAAATAATAAGCTATTGGTAATGCCCAGCTCAGTCCCCGTCGCGAATTCAGTACGATAACTCAGCTTATTGAATAGTTCATAAGATGTCTCACGTCCTTTACCCGAATTCCACACTGTTACCAACTCAGAACATATTCAGAACTTTGTACTACTTATACTGAACGTCTTCATTATTGACGGTATCGCTGGCTTTTAAAGGGACCCTGCAACATCGTTTTGGCTTTTTTAAAATTCGAAATGCTTTCAGATCGTATTCAACAAACATACTCAGTACTTAGAATAAGCGGTCACAAAGTACCTCAGAAACACAATTACGGCTCTATGCACATCGAATAACTTGGAAACTTGATCGAAAGAATTTTCTTTCTTTGCTAGTCTTGGCGTTCTTCGACGGCTAGAACTACATTTTTGGAGCGGTCTAGCAGCTATCGATCGGCTTTCTTTCAGTTGTAGCAATAAACGCATCCGATAGTCGATTTAGAAAAAATTGCCACCCAGGCAAAGCCCAAGGAGTAGGCGCATCTGTTGCGACGAGCAAATCCCACACTGCCAACCCGGGCTGGCTATAACTGCAGCTTTCGCAGTGCTTCCAGACGCGAAGAAAAGAGTAAAAACGTTCATGGGCAGTGCTGCAGAGTCCCTTTAAATAACTGCTCCCAATGTTTACTATAATGCATCAACTCGTCGTTAGTGAATGCGTCGCCCGGATTTCTCCAGTGTTCCGTCTTGGAACCGTTTTGTTGCTTGTGCATAGTATGCCGCATTAAGTGCCCGTGAAAATCCGCCTACATGTGCTACACAAAACGATTTAGACTAAATACGAGCATATTTCACATAATGATTTTTTACACAATTTTCAGGTTGGGGGACATATGGCAAGTGAATATAAACTTTGAAAATGCCGTCACGTTACATTTCAGCAAGACCAGTGGTATTCATTTGTTCACTGTTCGTCTAAGGACTCTTACCTGCCGCGCGTGCCCGCATACAAGTTTCCAGGCCTTATCTTTTCCCTTACGAGTATTGGTCAAGTTGCAATGATTACACATGTTACAAAGAAGTAAAAAAATGGTTATTTAAATTGTACCTTCCACTAAACACCGCGTAAACAAAATTTCTCGTATTTAGACACGTCATACGACCCTTCGTTAACTTGGCTGCACAATGTTAAATCCCTATTAAGTACCTGAAATGAACACTATCAAATCAGTTCCAAAGAAAGAAATACGTTTCATACACCGCCGTTATCACTGGAACTTCTCACCGACATCTAACAATGCCAGGCTAGGGCTACAAATTCTGACCTAGCGCCGTGCTCATGAAGGGCTTAAACAGCTGCATAATATTATTAAGAACCCATGGTGCAGAATGCCGACAAAAATGCCGAAAAAAGCCGACCAAATGGTCGGCTTTTTTCGGCATTTGGTCGGCACAGCTTTTTTCCATAAAAATTTTAAAAAGAAATTAAGATTACTGCCGTGTGAAATTAGGCCGTTGCTGTTTGACGAATTCCTGCATAATTTAAGTTGATTTATGCTGTGTTTCGTATTCGCTATTCTGCGGACTCATTGCAAAAAATTCGGGAGCTCTGATGCATTAAACAGACTATTTCTGTTGATTTGAGCGGAGAAAGGCTTTACCACCAATCGATAAACCCACTCCTGCGACAGCCCAATTGGTGTGCACTAGGCATAAATAAAGAAATAAACTAAAATAAATATGTTTATACAAACAGAGTCGATTTCTATAACAGCGCAAAGGCTAGGAGGCATGCATAATGTGTTTGTAGTCATCATATTTTAATCTGAAGCATTCTTTTGCTATTACAATCATTCCGCAATCTAATCGGCTAACAAAGACAATATCCCTCCGAGCCATCACTGATTCCCCTGTAAGGGGTGCACAACAACATAAGGAGTATTATGCCGGTAGAACAAACGTTAGGGTTGAAGCAAACCATCTTCGTTGTAGTGCTTGCGCGATATGATTTTTTCTCTAGAAGAAGCTGCAGTAAAAGCTCGTTAATTAGAACTGCAAGGGGACACCACCTCTGTTCGATTTAATGAAAGTTCGAACTAACGAAAACGTAAAAAATAGCCCAACAATGCGATTGGGGAGCAGTAAAATGTGTCAGCAATTGAATGCTTCGAAAAATTCCGCGATTGAACCACGCCTTTTATTCTTAAAGGCAAAAGTCAGCACTTTTTGCTCTGTCGTGCGACTGTGGCGGAAGGCCTCCTTCGCTTATATACACTCCAGAGCTAGGCAAGACGGGCCGCATTCCAACCGGTTTTGACGTCCGAGTGGTGGCCGCACTAGTGCTTGGTACGTCTCGTCTTCGCAGTCACTGGCAGCGACAAGTTCAACACTTCTAAACACAGAAATGATGCTGTCTGTCAGCGCATCACACTCCACTGCACCTGTATCCACATCAACGTAGTGACGTAGTCCCCAAAGAGTACACCTGCCAAAACACCTGCGATTAGGGCTTTAGGTTGGTTGTACCCAATTATTGAATTTTTCCTCCGTTCATCGCTCCGTTCCGAAAGCAACGCAGCCTCACGTGCAGCAGCGGTTGTGTTTCTCTAGCCGTGTACCAGGCGCCAAGCCGCTGGTATACGGTGGCGCGTAGTTTGAATCACCCGTAGCGTAGGCCACTCGCGTGCGAATTAACGGGCTTTGTTATATCAAAATTATATGGAGCTTGGCCGCACCAAATCGTACATTTCGAATTACCCAGAAATTTGAATTAACGAGCTTTCACTGCATTATTTCTCATATTTAGATGCCAGTGACGAAAAAGAATGTGATGCTCCCAATTCAAAGAGAGCTCCCCGTTTCAACACAATTTTCGCAGGTTAATTCTGCCTGTTAATAGAATACTTCTGCTGCCATTAGAGTATGCTAAATATTCACACCCAAACGAACCTACTGCTGCTGCAGCTGAAAACAATTGTTTGTCATTAATTGCAATCGCTGGGGCATTCTTTCTTTCAGTAAAAACTGTGTGAGTAATCGTTGAATAAAACGAAACCACTGTTCGGTGTTGAAAAAGCATTTTGTTTTATTATGCATAAATTCGAATATTTAAAACCACCGAAGTTCCCGGCAGTCTCACCTTAAACAAACATCTCAAGGAGATTGGGGCATCCAGGGAATCTACACGGAGAAGCACTAGAAGCCCGAGTTACCGCTAAATGCTTTGGCAACAATAATTATTCGCCTAGATGTCAGTACAACAAGAGCGCTGTGTACTGGTACTTGGTAATTTTTATAGCTCATTTTAGTTTAAATGGAATCTTCGCTGATTTGGTTCAGATGCGGGCGTTCTTTCTATATAACTAAAAAATACAATGCTGGAAGAAAGGAAAGAAAAAACAGTTCCCGCAAATGTAACTTTGGTTGCTTGAAACGATACTACATTGTAATTTTCTTTAATCCAATTGCGTTAATTTGCCGTAATGTGGGAGTGTTGCAGAATTTTGCCCGGGAAATCGATACCAGGGAGCGTTGCTTCTGCTAGCAGAACCCAGGCAATGGATGGGAGGCAGTTTGTGTCGGTTTCAAAACGCGCCATGAAGGGGGCTGGCTCCACATTGCCATAGGCTGTTTCAGCGCTCGCAAATTAAATCTGGTTTGTTGTAAAAAAAACAACAAAGTGGTCGAATCTTTCCTGTTTGTGTTTCGCCGTCGGAAAGAGGAAACTACCCATTTTATGTGTATTGAGTGCTTGTTTTAAATGCAGAGCATTTCAGTAACTCACGATGTCACCCGCGTTGACGTCCGTAGTCGTAGTCCGCACCCCTCCCCCTACACTATATAAAAAAAATACTATCCGGCGCCTGGTTTCGATCCCTCGACCCTGCGGGCGGAACGCAATGTACATGGTGCTCTACCCACTGCACCACAAAGCCGACACAGAATGGGAGGCTACGAACGCGCCTTATATCCTTGACTCATTCAAACTACGTCAAGAAGCTGCTGATACAACGCATTCACTACCACCAACTCCCCAAACACTAAACGTTAACGCAATACACCCACCCCCTATGCGACGCATTTACTCGAGTCCCCCTCGCGGGGAGATGGGCCCAATTTTTCATGATTCGTGGCAGTGGCATCCGCAGGAGAGCGGGAAAATCTTTTGGTTAGAGGAAGAAGGTAGACGAGTCCAGAAATTTTGCGAACCACCAAGTAACCACTACGGTCAATAATTTTCTGTGCCAAGCTTGCGCGGCTTCGACTTCGGCCCTCCCACGGATCAACCATTCACGTCGTCGTTGAAGAACAAAAACAAAAATAAAAAGAAATGCAAGGGGAACGCCAAGGTTTTATTTAACTTTTGGTGTTTTTTTAAATGCAGAGCATCTCTTTAACTCACGATGTCACCCGGCGTTGTCGGCGTGCCTCGGCGTCCGCAACAGCCGTTCCAGGTGCGCCCTCTCCCCCACTCCTCCTCTCCCGCATCACGCTACCCTCCTCGCTCTCATCAACAGGTCCACACCCCTCCCCCTACACTACATAAAAAAATAATACTTACCGGCGCCTGGTTTCGATCCAACGACCCTGCGGGCGGAACGCAATGTACATGGTGCTCTGCCCACTGCGCCACAAAGGCGACACAGAATGGAAGGCTACGAACGCGCCTTATATCCTTGACTCATTCAAACTACGTCAAGAAGCTGCTGATACAACGCATTCACTACCTGTGGGCGGAACGCGAGGTACATGGTGCTCTTCACAGTGCGCCACAAAACCGACACAGAATGAAAGGCTACGAACGCACCTTATATCCTTGACTCATTCAAACTACGTCAAGAAGCTGCTGATACAACGCATTCACTACCACCAACTCCCCAAACACTAAACGTTAACGCAATACACCCACCCCCTATGCGACGCATTTACTCGAGTCCCCCTCGCGGGGAGATGGGCCCTTTTTTTCAGTTTCCTTCTTTTTCCGTGTTATGTTGCCTCTATCATTTTTTTTTTTGCTTCGCCCTCTAACCTGAAATTAAATCTTGCGGACACCGCTGATTCGCCATGGCTGTCACACACAGCACTCAATGCTTATTTTTGTTGTGTGCAAGAATTCACTACCCAGCATATTCTGAAAGCAATATTACTTGAATGACGGGCGAAATTGCGGAGGTATATATGAAACACGCATATTATCTTTAATATAAAACAGAACTTCCTGTAGCACGACAACTATAGGCGCGACTATTTAAAAGTCGACATCGATACTCGTTCTGCACGACAAGTTATTTGGAACTGGTTAACATGTTTCAAATATTGGCGGTGAGCTTGACCACAGGCGCCGCTGCGAAGCGCGCCTCTGTGACATCGGCTTAGGGATTCTCGCATTTGTCGCCTGCTGCACTCGGGCTCGCTCTCCCCGCTATTTCTTTGCGCTCGATTGACATCTGAAGCTACTCCACACCAGACTTAGCGAGTGCGCAACTATTTATCATAACAATAGACTTAAAATCGCATAAACTAGCTCAGGGCGTGAGTTTAAGTATACTTTCGGATACCGCTACGGAAGAAACATTGCCGGCGCCGCCACCTTCCTTGCGAAGCCGGTCCTGTGCGGAACGCGAACAGTCGGACCTAGGTGTCAGCTTCTGTATTAACCATTCTTTGAAACAAAGGGAACAGCCAGGTGCTAGTAACCGACAACAGCGAAAATACAAGAACAAACGAAATTCCAGGCCTTTGGGGTTGTCGGCTTTGGGAGAAGGCATTGCGAATCCCGGTAATCATATGTAAGGTATAACAGTTTTTGCAACCTTGCCGAACAATGGAAAGTATTGCATCACATCACTTTACGTTGTCATGGCATGAAAGTATGCCGACATGCGCTATGGCGTGCAAAAAATGTAAATTTAGTTCCAAATAACCTACTGTAAGTACAGGCGCGTGCTGGTTTTATACCAGGCTTCCAACCAGTATGGATGTTTATTGAGCAAAGCGAGTCACGTCTACGGTAAAGATACGGTGACACTATGCTTGATCAGACCTAGGGGGCTATTTTGGTATATTTCCCGCAGCCATATCTTAGCAATACTGAGGTGTGCGTATAGGAAAACTGCACACAAGAGGAGGGGAAGGAGGCCGAGTAGTGGAAAACTTTCTTTAACTTTAAAATCGCGCTGATTAGTGGGCTGGGTCCTCAGCCCAGGGCAAGAGAGAAAGAGTAATTTTCTTCTATTCATCGGACGCTATCCCGAGTAGACCAAGATTTATTTTTTACGGCTGGAAGGGTTGGAAAACGATAAAGAGCTGCTTCTAAATATTCATCGGTTACGATTCTTGCAATATGTGCACATATGCTATTTATTGCGTTTGTTAGCGTGTATATCAAGCTTTCAACACCGTAATCATGCCATAATTTGTCGGGTTGAGAGTTAGATGGTTATGATAACGATGGGTACGACAGAAATTCGGAGCACAAAAGCCGCCTTCGAGTACTCCGGACAACGTTGTCTAGGGTGCGATCGCGGTGGCGTAGCACAAACCTTCTCATTGTATTTGCATTTGAATAAGCAGCGCACGCTGGGGATATGCACCTTCTTGCACGCATTCATAACAAAAGCGAATTCGTGAAAAGGGAATGTATGCGATACAGCCCTAAGAAAATATACACACAATCTTCGTGAGCCTACCAAACATTCCCAAGCCTACTAACAAGGCATTTGTGACGGTGCAAAAACATTATTCATTGGGAACAGAAAAAAAAATTCATCTGACGCTAGTAAACATCAATGAACGAAATAGAAGACGTCCGTTTTATTTTTCTGCTGTGCGATGCGCGTGTATACGAAGGGACCCCCTGCTTGGCGCGTAGCATTAGGCTGTTGAGTCTTCATAAGAGAACCTCAAACACAATTCAGGGAAGCCCACGCATTTCAAATACTTCGAATTTTCGAATTTCGAAAAGAAGGACGAGTTGTAAACGATCTTCTGACCGAGGCTTTCAAGAAAGTTGTTCTCTTTCTCCTCATGTGTTGCAAACTTGTGGGGCATACAGACTGAAGTTATCTAGATGTGTCAGAAGCTGGCAAAAATAACTGAGTTACTAGAAACACGCTTTGTGATGCCCTAACGCATCAAAGCGGGTGATTTCTAGCGCAGGAACTGCTGCCCTTCACACGCGGAGTGTAGCAGACGACAGAGGCGCGAGTCCCTAAGGCGACGTCAGAGCCAGGGGCTCCACACAAACATCTAATCGCGAATAGGTTGTCTTTTACTTGAAGCGAAGTTCACTATTAGCAGTGAACTGGACTATCCAGACTGATGACTTATTTGCCACAAATGGGTACCCCAAAATTGTACTAGTACACCAAATAAAACCTCTGGTATAGCTATCAAGAACGATACATTTTGTTACTTGCTGTTTCTTTTCTTGATTTCTTTGTTTCCAAGTTTTCTTGGTGTGAAAAGCAGCCAATACATTTTTGTAGTTTTATTCAGTTGGGTACATCGATGGGGTGCACGACTCCGATTCCACCTGTAGGAACGGACTGAAAGCACTTACGGAATTCATACACTTTAATTCCCCCACGCGTACGCGTACGGGAAAAGGAATTGAAACGTATAAATGTGAATCAAATTCACATAGGCAGGGTGCGTAATCGTTAAATGTGGAGCACTCAGCGAAATGACATGGATGACAAAGTGAACAAAGTTAATGACTCCGTCATGTAAGGCGATGTCTAAACGAAATATAGGGATGACTTAGCTAATGTGAAGCAAGTTGTTTTCAGTTCGAGGAGGTGTCAATCTGACCCCGCGGAGAAGGACGAAGATGTAGGCTTAGGAGAACGATGCGATATATTAACGGGACAAATTACAAGATAAAATGCACACACATGAATATCAAACGAAATGTAGACAACACAGTCCTATGGAAAAGTCCAGTTAAGAAATGTTCACGCTCACGTGGAGATCGATGGCTTCGGGATGCAGTTGTGGTGCGCAGGGCTCGGTACACTGGGCTCGGTGCCCCTGTCGGTGCCGGTGCTGCGGCCGATAAACGACACGTCGGATCGGACACGTCCGTGGCCGGCATGGACTGAAAGTTGCCTCGTCGTCCACGGAGAAGGTTGCGGCTAAGATCGGAGGTGCCCCGAACGTTCGCGTCCGGCAGGTCGCTCCCCGAACCGCCTTCTTCCTGCTTACCGTGCAACCACCGTCTTCTTTCATCGCCTTCCTCCTTCCGTTCTCCTTGACGTTGGCGCTGGCCACGGAGAGGGTTGCGTTGCGCACGTTGCGAGGGCTTGCGAAGTCCTAAGGTCTGGAGGACGATGCCGTTTGGCGTCCAGTCTCCTGGGCGTTCGCGTACAGCTGAGAGCTCAGCGAACCGTCCACCTCCTGCCTCCGACCTCCACCTCCTCTTTCTGTTCCTTCCCCTTTCTCTCGCGCGCTATTCTTCGCTGTCAGCACAGACTTCGTCTTCTTCACTTCTTTGAGCCGTCAAAAAGCGTCTCCTCACAGCTAATCATGCCAAGTAATTAAGATGTATATCTAAAAATTTCAACAACATGGCTAATTGAGCTGAATAAATGGACTGGAAAATGTGGACGACAAATTGAGTTTCTGTGGACGTCAATAGAAGAATTGCCCATAAAAACGTCACCCCGAAGAGGAAGAAAGGCAAATGGACGGGGGACGCTAAAATAGCTCCGCTGAAATGTCACCAACTTTTGAATGATTATATAGTGGGCATGCAGAAGAATCTGAACATGTCTGACGAACCGATGAACTATAAGAAATATGAATGTATCTAGTGAAAATGTACGGAATGTGGAAACAGAGAACGCAGAACAACAAAAATCATGTGTGTGTCTAATTCATGGCCACTCAGGCTTTCACCTTCCCGACGTCTTAGTAACGACGTAGCTTTGGTGACCTTTTTTGCTCTGCTGCAAGGCAACTTTCAAGTTCTTTCTTTAGAAGGGAGCACAAAAATAAAATTTCCCTATGTTACGCCTTCGGCGTGTGAAGATGATATCGAAATTCACTTGTATCTGTTCCTCGGCACTATAACACGTTGTAGATGCCATATAAACATTATCCAGCTTTTATACAGTGCGAATGACAGGCAGGTGGCTGCATCCAATGTCAGCAAAGAGACCACTGGAGGGTTATAAATTTTCAGGACTAGCGTTTGCTGAATCCCTCTTTTTTTCTTTTTCTATCTTTCTTTGTCGCAGGAATCACCAAAACAACTTTTGTCCCTTGTATGGCTTAGGCGTATTTCCATATTTACTGTGCGTCAGCTATAGAGCCGGGAACTGTGAAATTTCGAGGCTCACTAGAAAGCACTGACAGGAATATTTGATCATGCAATGTCCCCAAACACCGATGCTGACGCCGTCTGTGGTTCCGCTGACCAAAGACATGAGCTCGAGAAGAACGATGATGACCCTATCAGCGATGTCCGTCTCGACGCAGAACTGCCTCGCGACTTCCATCGGCCACCTGACTACAGCGCTGAACTGTTCCTTTCAGACGAACATCAACAAAAATATGAACATCTAAGTGCAACGAAAAATGCAAGTGAATTTTCCTATAAAAATACAATACGTGGCTTAGATTCGGATGGGCGCCTTCATAATTTGCGCCATTAATACTTTTTAGGCGTTTTCAAGTTCACAACTTCGTGTTCAAGTGTAATGGACCGGGATTTGTTAATCCGAAAGGAGTACTTAAATTGTACAGTAGGAAATTCCATAGTTGCGGTACACTGGATGTGGCACACAAAATAGCCCATGGCGTCCAGAAAAAAAGCCAGGAAACTAATTCTGGGATCCACCGAAAATATCTCTAAAAGGCCCCTGTGAACAAAGTAAAGCAATTACGTTGAAAAGAAAATCCGATAAATTTCACTGTAGGGGGATTACCCCCTATAGTGAAATTTATCGAATTTATCGAGCCCGCATATTCAGGAGTGCGAGGCGAGAACGCACCTCTAACACTACAGCCGGTTTCTGGCTTAGGCTGGATAAAGGCGGACATAGTAAGAGTGTTGCTGCTTCGATCCTGCAACGTGTGTTTGAGACACGAACTCAGGCCTACTTCACTAATTTTTCATACAAAAGAAGTAGCGACTAGGCGAGTAGCAAACTGCGTACTTTGAAAATGTCCGCTTTGCTAGGTCTGGAGCAGTAGTGCCATCATGTGGTGTCCGCTTCCACATACGATTGTCAAAGGAGTGAAAAGGAGTGCAAACGCAGGATGTTATGGCCTTATGTGAGTCCTAAAATTACGCTTTGGGCTTCGGCGTAGTAGACCGGGACCCGCAGGTTTACGTACAATGATTTTGACCTTGTTTGGCTGGTCGTAAGGCTCAGCGTTAACTCTACATGACGTTAAGCCGAGGTATAGGCTGACAAGGATGATTGGCCAAGGCTCATGGTAATACTAATAAAGAAAAGAATAAAAAACGCGAAGGAAGATGACAACGATAATAATGACACGTAATGTACGGCAGTCGGACACAAACGCTTTCGCGTTGCCTGGATCATAAGAAGTGCTCTGGTGTACTGGTAATTTTAGAGTTAAAGCTCTACTACGCTACATCTCCCGAGATCATTTATCGCCTTGCAAGTGACCTTTAGTCGTTGACGCGCAAGCTGCTACTTCCTTGTCGGTTCGCTGACTGGGAACCTCGCTGCTGTGCCACGTGACTAGGTGAGGAAAAACGGCTGCTTCGCCTGGGCTTGATCGCTCACCGCTAGCTGCGCCGTCTGTGCGTGCGCTTGAGTGCAAGCGAAACCCGTGAATATGTGAAGGCTTAAGGACTGCTGTACCGGCGCTTGTCCCCACAGAATCACCATCGATTCTGAGGGGCATCGCCAGAATCGCCATCGGGCTGTCTGTCCCTGCCCTTTAGCGCAAGGGAAAGGATGAATGCAACTATCCAGTACGTATAGCGAGAGGGCAGGCTCGAAATCTAAAAAAAAGTGAACTTCCAGGAAGCACTGTGTGCATAGTCTTTACTTTCGCTCGTGATATCTAGAATTGAAAGTGTTAAACCCGGACACTTTTTTTTTCTTCTTGATGCTTAATACGATGCGCTCTCAAGCTTCTCCCTTGGTTTAACCATATGCCGCTAAACAAGGTAACAGACCACATTCGCAAACCGCTCGGCCTTGGTAAAATTGGCCTATATAGTTTGTAGCCATTCTTCACGTGACTGAGCAGGCGGCCGGTACTCCCATAGCCTCCTTAGCGCGTATTATTGCTAGCTGATACTCTGCATCTCTTGCCTTTCACGGGATTTTAGTTGTCCTTATGTTTACTTTAGATCTTCGCTTTTTGTTGCGTGCATTTTCAGCTTTGCCCATAGCAGCGTACTTGCATTAGTAACACCTTTTTTTTCTTACAAGCAGCCATCTCGTGCAAAGAAATTGCGTAACTATAGCAAGTTCTGTGTACCTGCCTTCTGTGTGTAAGGGATACCGGCACCTTTGATTCCCAATAGAACAGCAAAAGTCGGTACATCCAGAAGGAAAAGGAAAGCAGACCGCCCACTTAAGACGTGCCATTAGGAGTAGTCAACAGTATGCCCGACATTTTGACCTGTTGAGGCCTCTTCAGAAGCCTCGGGAAGGGCTTACTCACGAGCATTCAGACGACTGTTTCACCCGCGCAGGGCCTACACCAGTGTAGAGGAGATGGCGGTGTTGCTTGCGGAACCACAGTTTTATCCACGCCTACAAAATTTTCGCTAAGCGACATGTGTTGCCACATTTCGGGGTCATCGGGTACCATTAAGGTTGGAAGCGAAATGCCGCTGTTCGACCTTTGTTTATTTGTTTCTGTCATCTTTGTGCACTTGCAGTCAATTCCGCAATTTTACCCAGAATCTCATGGCTTGTTTGCGCTCTTTGCATCATTGCCGTTTGGGACCATCGATCTGTATCTGCTATTGTATATACATCTTTATTGTATGAATCTGTATCTACTGTATCAGTGTGCGTATCTGCATCTGTAAAAATTATCTGTATCTACTATTATCATCTTTATCTACTATATTATTTTACAGAATCTTGTATCTTCCACCCCAGGTTCTGCTGGATTCGCTAATAACTGTCAATGATGAATTTCTAAGTTTATCATTTTCTTAAGCCCGAAATCTTTACTCTCAATGGCAAAAAGTCTGTAGTTGTTCCCTTCATCTTTCATCTCAAATAAAGAGAAGTCGTTACTTTTCGAGCAGGATAGGTTTCTTAAATATGAGGCGCGCCGGAGCCCTCCACTCCGGCGCACCTCATCACCTGCGCTACGTAGGCTGTTAAACCCTAAAATCAATCAACGAATGTCGATCATTGTAATACTGGGCTCCAGGCAGTGTCTTGCATTTCCGGCTAAAATAGCCGTTTTGATGATCAAAAACAACTTTATTGACGAAACTCCAATTTACGGCAAAGATTTTAACAGGGCTAAACTAATCTGTTTCCCTGTACTGCATGGTGCAAAACGTAAATTTGAATTTCGATGTAATTCATACCTAGAGTAAACCATTCTTAAAACTAATGCTGAGCCTTTCACAAGCACTTGTGTAACCTGGTATTCCTCTGCGTGTGTTTTAGGCATTGCTCGCCCTTTCAAGGCTATATGTCTAGACGGAGTGTTCATATTTTTTCGTGCACCTTTCAGAAAAATAGTTCCTTTTTTACGGTACAGGAATAAAATGCCTGCATCTGGCACGTACAGGTTGGGGCAAGTCTTCGTAAGCGAGCTTTTATTTCTCAGCTTGCTGTGCACCCGAACATTTTTCAACTGTCAAAAATAACAAATATATCTTTAAGAATTTCGCTTGAAGGAGTGCTTTCCCAACTGGCTCCGCCGAAGCATATACACATTTTGCTTGCATTCAATATGTTTTCCTTTAAGCTCCAACCAGGCATATCAACACAATCCTAACGGAATTATGTTTTTTGTGTGTTTGAAGCCACACAAGTTGCCGCCAGCGGTGGAGCAATTTTCTGAAACGAATTTCTCTTTGACAGAGTTCTCGAGGTCTCACGTGGTACTACGTCGCAAGCTCTTGAATAGTCGCCTTGGAAGCATCGAAGCGTCTGACGAGTCCTAGACGTCTTGCTAACAAATGCGGGTCAACAAAAAGGTCACCTTAACTATGCTTTGTGGGAGGACTTATCACCTATAGGCATTCAAATAAGTGCACTATGAAGTGGAGAAGTGTACAGTTGGTACGGTAACCAATTCTAGAACCTGGGCGTGTTATGCGAAGGTAGGGCCTACTGTTCCGACCGGATACCGCCACTTTCCTTAATTATTCGTAATTAGGTACTATTTCTGATGCTTCTCAAGAACTTGAATTGAAGATATCTTCTTTCGCAATCCTGAATGTTTTTGACCATAAATCCAAATTTTTAAAAGCATCTATTTTATGCCCACATGCCATGTCGGTGATATAAAAAATTTCTTGAATTTAAAATCTGCCATCAAGGTAATAGCCATTGGTATGGACAGAGTGTGCGCACTCTGGAAGGAAATTTAATATAAACGAACATGCATCGTACATAATAAATAGCACAAATGTTCTGTACAAACAAGTTTGCTTGTGGTGACAGCTCTACAGAATGGAAATGAAAGCCATATTAAAAGTACTCGCTCCGCAGACCCCATCCATTACTGAAGATGCAGTTGCAAAAACAATTAAAGGGAAGAAAAGGGGCAGAGCACCAGATAAAGAAGGAATAGCATGGTTTTATTACACCAGGGTGGGGACACTGTAGTAAAATCCTCCCCGATTTATTCTCAAAATGCCTCGGACATTTCAAGGTGCCTCTGGCATAGAAAAACTCAAACATTATTCAAGTATGTAAAACTGATGACATTAAAGAGCTGAAACATTACAGACCCATCGGCCTACTCTGTATTGTATATCAGTTACTCAGAAATGTACGATTTAGTGGCGTAAATCGCATGCTAGCACTTTAACCAACAATGGAGCAAGCCACGGATACGATGCGTTTCTTAACAATGGATAAAATGCATGCTATCAACCAGGTAATCGAAAAATATACACACTCCACTAAACCTTTGTATTTGACACTTCCACTTTAAAAAAAAATCCTTTGTCTCAGTACACCCACTACACTGGTGAAATGATTGAGAGATCACAGAATGAAAGTGCCATACATAGAGCTGTTTTCTAAAAAGAAGCCCTGAAGTTTGCCTATCAGTTTGCCTATCAGCAAAAAAACCTATCTTTCAAACACTATTTACACCCTGTCTAGCAGGGAGGTTTGGAAACCAAACTGGGGTAGTTTTAATTTGTCAATCCAATTGGTAATTACGGAGCTTGATCCAAGAACTGTACTTAAAGAGCGTGGCTGCGGGAACCAGATCAAATACAAAGGATTCGAAAGTCGTCTTAAAATTCTTGCGAGAGACACACCCCTTCAAAATTGGAAATGAAATACTCAAAGAAGTAAATAATTGTAGGTATTGTTTTGTAATCAAAAATAATGCTTATATATACTTTAAATAAAATAATTAAATAAACGTATTATTATTGCTTTAATGGGAGGTATAAAACCTTAACAATCGTAGAATGCCGCTCCGCAGAATTAGGAAAAACACCTCTCCCTGGTACACGCCGACACTAAAACGACTACATTAAAAACGGCTTTTTCAACTAGCAAAACTAACAAACAACGCCGAAACGTGGTCCCTTTATTTCTGTGTCACTGACGAATACGTACCCGCATTATTAATCACAAAAGAGAATTATTGCCAAAAAATCCTCCTTGCAGCTAATCCTCGGAAATTTTAGAACACCATGAACAGCATTGCAAAAAAAAGAAAGACGCTAGACCTAAACTCAAGATAATAAATAGCTATGTGCCAACAGAAAATTATTGTGCCATTTTAAGTTCTGTGCTTTCGTCTTCGTTTTTTTAAAACGGCAGTCCTTTGTTTCCTTGACACCCCAACCAGCAAAACTATGGCAACGTTTTCTCGCACGCCTTTGCACTGAAAAAGCGCTCGGCCTTCCTCTGTATATGAAGAAAACGTCCTTTTGGACAGCGTTTGAATCTACAAGCAGTAAAAAAGAAAGAATTGCCTAAACTACAGCGATGCACCTGCCTGATTTATATTTTCACATATCTGCTAACGCGTTGGTGATACTTCTGCTGCACCCCTTCAGGCTATACTGTTATACCGCCGAAAAATAACGCCACCATATTGCAGCTGTAACTTTTTCACCTGCCGTTTCTTTTCTTCGCGCAGTGCCAACACTATTGATTGTTACCCGTGACTCAACGTTTTTGAAATGTTTACAAAGCTGTTTTTATTTCAGTGCGACTAAATTCCAGAAGCAGCAGCTCGCGGGCCGAAGATTGCTTGGGGAAATTCTACAAAGGCCATCTACATCATCGGAAGTGGTGTACCTGGACCACAATTGAAGCCCGGAGAATGTACTTTTTCTTTGTTTGGTAATATGTTACAATAAGGACATGAGATACCCGTCAGCTTTAGGCCAATCTTTGGCCGTTATACAGTCAGTAGCCTGCAAAAAAGACGAGTTTCTTCTGTGTTTTGTAAGAATCAAGCTGCTGAAAATTCCATTAATGAAAACAATAATTTTATCTTGACAGGTCGTTATTTGCTCTTCCACAAAAAAAGATTTTCATTTGTGTGTTCCATAAGGGCAATCTGCTAATATTTGTATTTATTATTTTAGTATAAGTCCTTTGTGTTCACATTTGTATTTGGGATATCAAATAAAAAGAAGTCGTTCCTCCGACGTGGTGTGATTTATGTAATTTCCCTCTCGCACTTGTGCATGCTCATGAATTCGAGAATGGCAAAATACTTAACATACCCAAACCAGTTCTCTGTTCATGTCGCAGGCTTCTATGGGTAGACTTTCCCTTGAAGATCCGGATAGGTTTAAGGTATACAGATACTTGCTTTACAGCTTTGCTTGGAACATGGCATTATGAATATAGGGAGCTTTTTTCTTATTTCGTGGTATGTGCATTGAAGACTGATAGATCAGGTGGCAAAACACTTAGATTATAAAGTTAAAAACTCATTGCAAGAGGACTGAGGTCATGAAGACGTTCCAGGAGTGCACAAATTACAAATGGGTTAGTGCAATGGCTGCCATTGCAACCCATTTATTCGTGGCATTGTTTTATATGGTCTCAACTTCCGAGGCACAAGGGCGCGTTCATGCCCAAGTGCTATGGTTTTTGTTCATGCCCAAATGCTATGGTTTGGTGAACTTGAAAATGTTGAAAATGCCTTGAAAATACGCCTTGAAAATAGGCCTTCAAAATACGCCTTGAAAATGTTGAAAATGCTGAACCGCGACCTTGCGCTTCCGCCTACAATAATATAACTCGTTATTAACGGTAGCGCGAATGAGACGAGTCCACTTAAAAAAAATGCCTCAATTCAGAGAATTGTCTACAATGCGCAGCATTCTTATGCCGCTTCTGTTGAGTGTGAGTCTTTTAGAACCAATTTGCTTGGTTTTTCTAAGTCCTGTCCGTCCAATTATCTCCATGTATCCTACTATAACGATCACAGGTGTTACTTGCGCCAAATCTGCATTTTTTGTAAATGAAGGGCGTTACATGGCTCAGCATTTTCCGTATTTTTTATATTTTTCTTGTTCTTTAGTTTTTCAATATTCTGTTAGATCAATGATCTCCATCTACGCTATGATAACGATTACAAGTGTAATTTCCCCTAAATCTACATTATTGGGGAAATGCAGGGCGTTATACGGTTCGCCATTTTTCGTCATTTTTTATATTTTTCTTAATTTTTAGTTTCTCAAACTTTCGCTTGACCGATGATCTTTATTTACGATAATATAAAGATTAAAGGCGGAACTTCCGCGAAACCTGCATTTTTCTGGAAATGCAGAGCGTTAGAAGCAGTGTCTAACCGAAAAAAATACCGGTTCGGTTAGGGTTCTCGTTCAGGCGAAATCAATGAATCTGTTCGACAAAATTACGTACCAACCCGTTCGCGAACCGGTTCGGGAGCTTGAACAGGTTCGCGAACCGGTTTGATGAGTTGAATTATCACTGAAATGAGAAAAAACATTTAGTAGTTTAAACCAACAGTCAACTCAAAATACAAACAAAATTCAAAACGCTGCTGTTCCCCAAGAGCCATGGCGCAATTGCAAAGCAAACTTTAAACAATTACGAGATATTAGAAAAGCAGATGAAGTGGCGACGATTTACAACCTATTTTCTCGCCCAGACTTTATGTTGTCCCAGCGACTATTCATAAAGCCACCTCCAAGAGATATGACGCTTGGATATATTTTCTGCCCATTCCTTTTTTGTTGAAATCGCAATCGTCGCCATGGAATCGCCCATCACGCTAACCTTGAAGCCTTAATTTTAGGCCTGCGTACTGGCGCTTTCAAATAAACGCGCTTAATACCAATGGCGCACAATTTTTGTATTTCTAACAAGGCAGAAAAATCTTACAACAGGCATATAAATACTACCAATCAATTACATTGTTTAGTCACCCTGAATAATTGGTTAGTTGTCACCTAATCAAATGTGCTAGCCACACTTTTGTTAAAAGTAAGCTAGAGTTAACGCTCAGTCACTGCATTATTGCTCTGACCACTCCAATTCCTTTTACGATAGCTATACCGGATGTGTGCATTACAATCAGTATGTCATCATACCGCCTGACCCCCGGCCATCGTTCCGTGTGCTACATTGCGTAATCATATAAAAGATTATGCTGTTACAAAATGACAAGGAAATTTCACGCGTTGAGCATCAGGTGGGACTTTTTTGGGTAGATGCCCTTTAATTCGTCCACAGCAGCATACTCCCCTCCGGAACGAGTAGCAGTAGAAGTAATATAGCGAGTTCGGCAGTCAGTACAAGTGCACCTTCGAAAAAAAAAGCAGATCTGAAAAATGCAAAACAGCAGAACAAGCAGAAAAGATGATCGCTTGGCGAATGGGGCAGTGTGAGGTACCAACCTGCCTTTGTGCACGTGCCATCTGCTTTTTACGGTTTCTGCTTCCAAGAGAAGGTCGAGGATGCAATTTTTTGCCAAGGGATTAAGTGCTCACCTTAGCAGTTTTCCCTGACATATCTGTTGTTATTGGTATCTGTAAAAAAACGGAACTTGTCCAGTGTACTCTCCTCAGAAACCGGACACGGAACTCACTTCCTTCGAATTGATGACATGTTTGGTTGGGAAAGGCAGGGCAAAGAATAGTATACAGCAATATCCACGTTTTGGTATTTTTTTTAGTTGTCTCGGTTTTACTTACTTTTTGCGTAATATTTTAAAACAACGTGATTCGGATTTTCTATTTTTTGTTATTTTCCGTGTAAACACATTTAAAAAAACTGGCGCATTTGATGCCCCGTACTATATCTCTGCTCCGAGGCGCAGCTCATGAAGGGATATTGAGGCCACTAGTGGTCAGCAGCAAACGGCTTAGCCACTGAGCAGCTCCTGTGCTCACACTTGTCAAGTATTAGCAATTTGCAGGTTTCGGACCTTTTAAAAAATTATGAAATGCAAAAAAGTTTGCACACATCGGGTTAGGGCTTTTTCTGTTGCGCAGTGGAGCACTCGTTCAGCCTGATTGCCCCAATGAAGTCGCAGCTAGGGAAGTAAAAGTCGTTTTATATACCTTGCAAGCTGATGAGCATTACATTTCGTTTGGTCAGCTTCCACTACGCTCGCGCCTCCAGCAGCAACAGACCATTGCTACATTGGTGTTCATTCATTTCCCCTGTTGTTACATAAAGCGTGATAGTGTTCAATTGTCTGGAGGGGAAAGTGCGCGAGCGGGTACGAAGTTGATGGTACGTGAAAGAAAAAAGGGCCTGAATTGCATTGACTGTGCAATATCAACAACGAAGGGTCGAACTGTTTCGGCATGAACCGGTAACCATTATTTCTTTTTTCCGTTCAGTTCCAGTTCGGGTTCAGCGTGCTCAAAAAATAACGGTTCCGGCTCGGGTTCAGTTCCGGCAAAAATACCGGTTTAGATCCGGTTTTCGATTCGGTTCGGTTCCCGTATGATACCCTGGTTACAAGTTACACGGCCGAGCACTCATCCCATCCGCGCGAGAAAACGCAAAGATATTCTTCGTGCGCTTGCGATTCATAAAAAAATGCATTATCTGGAGGGCTGTCCGACGGCTCTTTACCTGGGCGTCAACGCATCAATTCTGCAGGCGTCCTGACACAATGTTAAGTATAGTGAGTGATTTAATATTGGTTCATTACATTACCAGATGCGGAATTTACTACCGCCCCCTATAACAAAAACAAAGGTGAAGGCATGTAACCGCGGTATGTTTTGGAACAGTGATGCATACAAGCGGCATGTTTTGGAACAGTGATGTATAAACATGGTATGGCAAGCGCAATGGGCACTCGACCATTGAGTTACCTGATTTTCACGCTACAAGGAAGCATATTTCATTTTAACTGCTGTATAATGTCTTTCTAAGTCACTGCGACAATAAATGTATAAATATATGCGTTTATGACGTGGTTGCGCCTAAAGCCCTTTTTATTATCCATGTTTTTGAGCGAAGGTGGATATGTTAAAGTGCCACTTATGGCATGGGTTTATTATTTTGGTATTTGCTCCTTTACGCTTGTCATTTTCTGTGCTAGTGGAAACAGACATGTTTCCACTAGCACAGATTGGAATATCCCTAATGTACGCAATAATACCACCGAATAAAATTTGTTTACTATTTTGAGAAGCAGTGTATCAGTGCTAATAGTTGGTTTCGTGTGCATTTTATTCAAATATCGTGTTTATTTTACATGCAGTCAAAACCAAGAATAGGATTCGGTGTGTGATGCAAAAGTCTCGGTGTGCTGCTTCAGGTATCTCAGACCAATGTCTATATAGGACTGTGCTGCGATAGGCAACTGTTGGGAACTGTCAGGGACCACACTGCTGCTGCGATTTCTGCATTCCAATAGTTGGTATCACTGCGGGTCATATATCAAGACTGTTTTAAAATGGTGCTTGCGGTTTTCTTATACCAATTCATTCGCATATCACCTTGGTTCAAACCGACAGGAAAGCAGAAATATTGGAAAGGTGAAGTCCCATAGACACCTTCCCAACGTCTATAGGAGCACTGTTTCACATAAACAGCAGGTCTGAAGGTACCTGGAACGGCGCACCGGATAAAACCGTAATCACTTTACGTGTATCAGTGTCCCAGGAATTGAAACTACCCTTTTGTTTGAAACAGTGATCCACATAATTTAGTTGCAAAACTCTGTGGTCCACTGCTCGAGTTACTTTTTCCGGGTATGTGGAACACGGTCCCAATATATAACTGGAACATTTTCGCAAAGAAGTTCGTGACTAAGTGGATCTTAAGTGCATCCAAATTAAGAGTGCATATTTCTCCTTCACCCTCACTCAAAATATACTTCTGAGCCTGGGCGGTAACAACAGTGCACCGTGCGAAATCCCGATCAGATTGTAGGCGGAAAAGTAGCTAATTGGACATTTTGCACCACCTCGTCAGCTATAGTGCAAATAATCATCAATAGCACTTGGGAATTATTCCGCTCAAGCGGGAAGACGCTCGTTTGCTTCACTTTCAATCGTCCTGTGTCACTTTCGCGGTGTAAAAGCGCCATTCCTTCTTGCAAAAAAAGGTACCAATAGTGTAACAGAAGTCCTGCAACGTCAGAAAATCGGGGCAAAGTACGAGCGTCCGCATACGTATAAAGGTTTATCGTACTAAAACACAAAATTGTTGTGGCATATTTTATTTCGTAGGTGTTTCTAGATGCGTTGCGCAGTACGCTGCTTTTCGCCATCCCCCCCCCCCCCCGCTTGAAAGAGCAATGAAAAGCGGAGAGCAAAATTTTGATGGCTTAATACAAAGCACACATGAACAAAAATTTTTCTTAACATTGACACTCAAATGAATGAAGACACAAGTAGATTCAATTGATGCGAGAGCACCGTTCATGGTCAGTCAAAACTTGATGCACAAGCAGAATATGTTGAATCTATAAGTAAAATAGGAAGATCTTATTGAGAATATACGCCCTTAAGCTACACATGGGGTATATGATTAATTGGTTTAGATAAAATAGCCTTCAGTGCCACAGGTATATTAGTGGTTAGAGCGGACACAACCACGATAAATAAATGTTGAATGAAGTGCGTTAACGACCCGCCGCGGTGGCTAAGTTGGTAAGGCGTTGTGCTGCTGAGCACGAGGACGCGGGTTCGACTCGCGGCCACGGCGGCCGTTTTTGTGATGGCAGCGGAAAGCGAAAATGTCTGTATGTACGAGATTTCAGCGCAAGTCAAAGCGACCCTGCTACACTTACCATCGACTACTGGGAATGTATTTTGGGGTAAAGTATATTGTCCCAGCAATCTGCTCCCGCAAAAATTACGAAAATCCGTTCACTATCCCCGAAACTACGCGCGATGAGAATTCACGCATAATTGTTCCCTCTCAAGTCGACCGCGGACAACGCGACGAAAGCTGCGCGCTCTCTCCCGGAGAGGGGGGCGGCTCACGGCGTTCTGTCAGCGGCCTTCGATATATCACAGGCCGGGAGGTTTCTCCTTTTCTCCGGAACGTGGAGGGGGCTCTATTTCTGATCTGGTGCCACAAAAAAGCAGGCACGGCTGCGTGCTCGCAAGCGTGCACTCAGGCTGGTAGGGCTTTTCTGAAGCAATACACGTTTGTTGTCGAGTGGGCTCGTTGAAAGTGGAATATTTAATTCGTCACTGAAACTCCGCGCCTCAAAACAAAAGCCAAACCAAAAGTATGGGTGCAGGTTCAGAGATAAAAGAGGTTCGTACACAGCGCCGACTACGGCGGATCATCACAGGAAATGCGGGAAATAAGCCGCGAAGTTGACCAGCGACAGCCAATAGGACAGGCATGGCCAAAATGACGTCGTTTAGGCCATGCCAGGGGTGCGTAATGCGGAGAATTGAAGAAAGCGCGGTTAGTTTTTCCGTGTCTTTCACGGCGATTTGCGTGCTTACCCCTTCATGTGCTCGTGTAATATTTGCCTCAGGTATTCCTGGCAGCGTAATCTAAGCGTCATGCAGGTTTATTTGCACTGCACAAAGAATGTTGCAAGGTCCCTTTAAAGATCCCCAGGTGGCCAAGATTAACCCTTTGAACGCCGGACTATGAAGCAACATTCAAAAAACTCAAATTGGAGTTGATAATTTGTATTTGGCTTATAAATTACCTGTGACAAAAATACAGCCACATTCACAATGGCTAAGCACGTTTTGGGAATGTCCCATTTTTGGAACATTGGTGTTTCCAACAAACAAAATGCAAAAGTTCTCTGGTACAAATTTTATTCGCTAGAAAGTGCAATTGCTTGCTCTTAGTAGCCGAAGACAAGTCTTTATCTTCCTGAAATCACTCAAAAGATAATAAAGAGTGAAAGCAATAATCTAGAAAAATCATCCTCGCTCTAGGTCAGTCAGGATTTCACACGCCGTGGTAGGATGGGAAGGACTTGCTGTGCAGCCGCTCTTGGCACTCCTCGCCCTGGTTAGTTTTTTTTTTTTACACTGCACACACCCACCTCCCCTGCGTTCCTGGATCGAGGTACCTGGTACCTCTGCCCCCTTTTGGGGTGCGTACATTGCAGTCATGTCAGCCAGTAAGCCAAGATATTCCGGAGAAATTATTTTGCTGAACAACTCAAATGGGCTCATGTTCGCAAGCTCAGGAAATCTCTCTACTAGCAGCTGAGGGTTCTGGCTAGCCAGTCGTTTATCGAACGTGACATGGTCGCCCCAGTCTGCTCCAAGCGACGGCTGTTGGTTTTTGTTTTCCCGGTGATGGCTGAAGATTTGCGCCATTTTACTGCAGGCAGTTGCCGTTTTCCGTCGTAACTCAGGACTGGTTTTTTCCGTCATAACTCAGGACTCAAAAATTCAGTAGGCGACATGTCTTTATCGCTGCATGCATAACTTCTGCGCACCCTCAAATATCCTAGGGAACAACTTCAGAAAAGTTGTTTTCCTGCATGAGCACCTTGTCAGTAATGTTGCCATCTCGCTCAGGCGGCAAGGGGCATATATATGCACCTTCGCGCTCCTCGTCGGAAAAGCTGAACAAAAGGTTAATTGCCGCCTCCAAAGTCAGGAAGCGTTGTGCCATAACCTATAAACGAAAACTGTGTTGTACAGAACTGTGGTAGCACAAAAGAACACTAGATATAAAGTCGCTCCCCATTTACTGTCATGAGGACGCTGCAGTTGAATGGCGCTCCTTCAACGTTCCAGAGAATCCCAAAATAACGCCAAGGAAAGGCGGGAAATGTAGCATTCAAGCCTCCGCAAGTGTTAACTAGAAGGCGCCACCAACACGTGAAAACAGGAAGAAAAAGTGACGCGAAGCAACGTTTATAGACGTTGACGCGAAGTGCAGTGCTCGGTCTCCGTGTTTCTGGCTCTATGAATCGCCAATGTTCCAAAGAAGGAACATTCGCACAAAACGTACGAAACAGAGAGCTAGAGTGTCTGTATAATTTTTATTACTCGCAGAGTAATCGCCTACTATCTGCCAATATTTTGGTTCTGCTTTGCACATTGCAACGTGACATTTTGCATCAAGATGTCGCAACAATCATGGGGTGGTGGAGAAACACGAAATATGCCTTTTTATAAACATTTATTGAAAGCCTCGAAATGGGCTGCTAACAGAAATTAAAATTGTGCTGTTTTCGACAAACATCAGTGAGTATGCGAAAAAAATATGGAAATTCGGTGTAATGGGAAGGAAATACGAAATCAGGTATTGTGCATTCCAATTTTGGAACATTTTAATCTGGAGCTCTCTACTACCGCGCGCCTCATCACCTGCGTGGCGTCGGCGCGTTAAAACCTAAAATGAGTCAATGAATCAATAAATTAATCAAGTGCGTTACCACTGCACTAGTAAAGATGTCCTTATTACACATTATTGGTAGCCATTACCAGGCCTTCTTGTATTCTGTGGTAGAAAATCAGTACGAGTGTAGATATATTAAGGGTAAGTATAAAAAAATAAATTCTCAATTCATACTTAATTCTAACTTTACAACCCCTAGTCATGCGCCGCGACATGTATACTTTGGCAGATGCGCCACACTTCCGAATGCGCCACGTTTTACGCAGAACCACGATTGCAGTTACTGTATTGGACGAAATGCAATCGAACAACTCATTGCAGAACGTAAACGTGGACGCACGGTCAGGATTCCTGCAACGCGAATTCAAAATCATTTGCGTGTGTTGTGTGAGTCACTACTCTTGTGCGACCTTGGCGGGGTAGTTGCTGCGACTGGCAACCTGCGTGTTATAGACTATTTTCTTCCCTGCATCCTGGGCAACAGCGTGAAAATATGGGGTCACAAAGAAAGAAGTGAACAAGACAAGCACTCACTATCAACTTATATTAACGGAACGACGTCTACTTATACATACACATAATCTCCCTCCACCACAGCGCGTGCCACCATCAGCCAATGACATACTAACATTACCGAAACACTCCACACTTGACATCACTCCCATCTTGCCACTGGAACAACTTATCGTCCCTGCCGTTCCAAAAACATGTATTCTTTTTATGTAAGACAACAGATGGTTAACTAATGCAATCGCTTCCCAATTTTCTGATACCGAATGATTCTAACAACTCTCCAGTAAGCCTGTCTTTCTGCGTGTTCGCCAAGATGCGATTGCACCAACTAGACCAACTCGCCACCATACTATTTCCTTCCCTCGATGGTTTTTAGTCTTCAGTGGGCGGATAGGGGGGCAGCAGCGACGAGCTTTGAGCTTCTGCACCATCGCAAGGGTTCGGCGCTACGCAAATTTGCCTCTGCAGCAAACACTTGTGTATATTTTTACAGTCTTAGGGGACGCACCCTTTCTATAACTGACAACGGAAAGTAATTAAGGTCGCTTGCTGGCACAGTTTGAGCAGGAGTTTACACACTGCGAGGGCTGTAATTTTGGTTATTTCAGTTCCGCATGACAACCGGTGAAATAATGTTAGTGTTATCCGGGATCCTTTAGAATTAGACAGCCACGCACAAGCAAACAACAGCGTATGCACTGCAAGGGAAAAGATAATTTCCCCGAAACTGGCAATTTCATGGCCCATAAATGTTTTCCTACGACTGTACTTTCTCCACCTGGTCTCATTCTATGTTTGAAACCAGGTTCGAAATGTCCCTAGGGCATCCGAAATTCGCGTCCAGTCTAGAGATCCTCCGTACCTAGAACATTCCACGTTTTTGTTGTTTGTTTTGGCGGCATACAGCCTTTCGCTCTATCAAGTGCCGCTCGTTGTTTGCAGGGGCTGTTCATGCAAACAAAGCTACGCACTCGCTGGATGAGCAAATGATATGTGTAAAAGTATCACTTGAAATTGTCATCGCAGCAGCTGATAAAAGCCCCCAGGAAATTTTCCCTCAATGCTAAGTCTAAGCTGCGCAGCCGAACAAATTCGGCGCTTTTAATCGTCCTAAGTTGTCGCCACTTCCCCATATTCACTCGCCGTCCAAACAGCCAGAGAGGGCTGTAACCATCGGGGGCTCATTCGTTTTGCCTTTCCTGACCCCATTTTCCCGTACGCCCTCCAGATCAGACGAGGCGGCCACAGGAGAAGCAGACAGGCAGTTTGTGTCTGAAGGCAAAGCATCCGAACTCCAAGCATCTACTGTCGGCTCCAAAGCTCTCAAGGCTAGGTCGACCTAACTTCGAAATCCCTAGGGACAATTTTTTCGTCATGTATAAGACCTACCAGAAAACCGCAAGTGTTTTTACGAACTCCACTAGTCGACAAGGAATTCCTTGTTCAAAGCCTCTCCTTAAAACACATTTTACTCTGAGCTTCTTGAACTTCGAACAACGCCCAGCCAAGAACTCCATTTTTTTGTTTTACTATCCCCTCCCAAAATCCACAGTATACTGCCGACCGTTTTCTGGGTTACGTGTCTAATTTAATATATCGTTTTTCACTCGCAAATCTGGATCCCGGAATCCTTAGGCTGTTCTAAGTTCCTTGCATTACTTCGTAGTTTTATGCTCCCGTAGGGCTTCACATTTTTTTTTTATGAATGGGTTTCGCTTCCATTTAATTTCACGTTACTCCTTGGAGGTTCCTAATTATGTCCTAATTACTTCGTTTGCCCTAAGTTCCAAATATTGCTACTTAATTAGTCTTGCTACTCGGCGGTGCTGGACTGACACTAAGTCCGTGCTGATGTGGTTAAAAGCAATTATACCTCACTTTTAGTGTTAAAAACTATCCCGAATTCTGTTGATTCCATGCAACAAATTTTTGTGAGGAGTTGCATAGCTCTTTGGTTATTAGCCAAAAAACAATATCTTCTGCGTAAACTTGACCGAGAGGCACCGTTGAACCCATTCGCCTTGCCACAAGGGCGTAACATTGAGCACTGAGTTCCGGCCAGTGTTTTTCCGACCCTTCCGTCAGGTAAGAAAAGGACACCGCTGTCACACTCTACAATCGGTCTTTGATTGATTGATTGATTGATTGATTGATGGATTGATTGATTGATTGATTCATTGATTGATTGATTGATTGATTGATTGATTGTGGATACATTGATTGATTGATTCACTTAATATAACGTTTAACGCAGCGACGTTTCATAGGCGACGAGGCGCAGCGTAGTGGGGGGCTCCGGTTTAATTTTGACACCTGGGGATGTTTGACGTGCCCCGAAATCTCAAACACACGGGCGTCCGCTCTTTTTGCCTCCATCAGAAAGCGGACGCCGCAGCCGGGAATCGAACTCGCGTCCGCGTCCTCGATTGGTGTTGATCTGCCTTTTCCCCACCTTGTAAACCCAATTACCTTAATAAACTGCCTCCTAGTAGTGCTTTGTAGTGCTTTGCAATGTAGTGCTTTTTCATCTAAACCAGAGTTTCAGAACCCTCCATGGTAAATCTCTGTTTACGTTGCCATATGCCACAGTAATGTCCAGGAATGCTGCCAATATTGTCTGCCCTCAGCCTTCAAAGTTTCAATGCACTATATTTATACAAAGAGGTCATCATCCAGTCTCATGGTGAGCGGAAATTCAGTAAGAAGTTCCCCAGATGATCTTATTTTCTTCCACTCATGCTTGAATTTCTTATTCTATTGCCTTCAACTCCAGTGTATACATTACTGATATTACATGTACGTCGTTTGTAAATATCAATACTGGCTTTCTTGCTTTTTCCTGCGTCCTGTGGATATTTGATTCATCCTACACTGTAGCCAATTCTCTTGTCGTTTCTTGGTTTTTATAGCATTAGCTGGTGTCCTGATGAATGGTGCCCCAGTTTTTGGCGGAAGCAAGTTTATAAGCTGTTGTAGTGGCCGGTCCGGATCAACTATACTGTTAGGGAGACTCTTTTTGGCTCGCTTTCAATCAATATTTCTCCTATTTATTTCCCTTCCTGCTGTTTTCCGCGGCGCTCCCACCAGTGGTCAATACGTCTCTTCCTTTACTTCTATCAACTTGTCACCGACCACTTAATGAATGTGCCCCAATTCTCGCTCACCTTCTAAATGTTTCCTTTCATCTTACACTGAGAAGTTGCTGTGGATATCGTTTTTGGAAACTATGACGCTTTTATATATTTCCTAATTTTAGGGAAGCACGTCAGTTGATCTCACGTATATCGGTCATCTATTGGTCGCTCCTTTGGTTTCCGAGAACAGTATTTTCTTTACTTCCCAAGTTTTCTACCTGCACCTTTTCCCACTCCTCTTTATTTATTCAAGTGCTATTCTGGTCAGCCGTATGGCATCCACCGACTCTTGGCTTCACCTTTCCTTGCTATGGGCTCTTCTGATTGGTTTTATCAATACTTCTTTTTATAAGACTAGTCATACCTCTTTATTTTGTCGTCCATCATATATTCTCTGGCCGTTAGTTATTATCGTTCAGAGCACTTGTTTCCAAAGTACTTATTTACAATCTCTGCTTCCAAAGTCAAAGATAAGCTGTTTATGGTATTAATTTTCTATGTATCTTCGTTTGCCGTATGTTTGCTTATGGGAGTTCAGAGACTAGCCCATAGACACTGCTCAATTCTTCTTGAATCAAGGTCACCCTTGGTGCTGCCCGTCGAAGTTTATGCTGAATTCCGGACCATCCGCTCAAAAAGAGAAAACTTTATTAACGGCTTATTTAGAGGAAAGAAGATGGTGGTAACAAGGTTCGAAACTTCATGCGTCGCCTGTGTCCTTTTTCCGTATATATGTCATGCATTTCTCACTTGCTTCTTTTATGTTAGCTAACAGCGTTTTATGCACTTCCCCTTGTTTTCAACGGCTTGCTGCCGTATTTGTCAAGGGTATGTGGTTCCACATCATATATTTTTTCTTGCGTGGGTCCTCTGGACGCCTATTTCTGCTGGCCAAAAGATAGTCTAAATTGCCTGCTTGGTAACCTGGCGAACAACATCAGCTTGGCTTCCTCTTGCCTTCAATGGGCTTCATTGCGGGACTACATTAACATTCCTTTTTAGGAAGGCAATTATTTCGCCGTTATCCTATTTTTCACCTGGGCACTTAATCATTCCGTCTTCACCATACCAGAGAGAGCGCTTAACTTGTCACGGTTCAAATTACATCCTCTGGCTGCACATATTTACGAATTTTCCGGCGCTCCAATTGCCAAGGGAAAGGTCATTGTTTGTAGTCGCCTTTTGAGCTGTCTGCGTCGTTTGAATCAATCTGAATTTCCCGTAACATTTCACAGGCTGATTTTGAGAATAAAATGTATTTTATGCTGCGCTGTCTAAATCGCTTTTCCACATTATTTTTTTATCCGGCTTGCTACTTCTTTAATATTAAAGGGGCCATGAATACAAAATACCAGTTCATTTTATTCGAAAGTTTTGGTGTTTTATAGTGTCTAGAGCACTTTTCTGGCCGCAAGAAAGGCTTTATTCACTGAGAAATTAAATAATTTGAACCCAAATTTCAATTTAACCACTGAACCGCTGTGTTTTGCGATGTCAGCGATTACTTATCCAGGACAGGCACTGCAAATAGAAGTTAGTGTGTTGACTAAGGCTGCCTCCAACGGCCAAAACATGTATTTAATTACCCTGGTAACCGCCCTCCTTCATAGATGGCGTAACGATACTACTCATGGACCACTTCCGCACATGGTTTTTTTAGACAGGACTTGTACCTCGCTCATTGGTACGTTTGATTGTAATCATATCGTGAAAGAATGGGCGGAGCTCGTCAGGAAGGGTGACGTAAGTGGCAGTGTCGTTTATGCCAGTTCACCGGTGTCGTGTTACTCGTATGACGTGTCAGACAAGCCAACGCGATTAACGGTTGTGCAGCATCGGCCGACATGGAGCGCGCCGTATGTGCGTACTTCTAGGTAAAGTGTTCCTTCGAAAATTCCTTTGTTTATCCCGCTATTCTTACTGCCACCCGTCAGTCCCCTCGAGCCATCATTGCCCTGGATGTCCAAGGGGCATTTGATAATGTTGCCCGCATGGCGACTCTTGGTCGGCTTAATCTTGCTGGCTGCGGAGAACGAACCTACAGCTACATCGCCGATTTTCTCACTGATTGCCGAGCGATCATCAAAATAGGATATCTCACCTCTAAACCAATCCAACTCGCCAGTCGCGGCACGCCCCAGGGGTCTATATTGTCTCCCCCTCTTCTTTATCATCGCATTCATTGGTCTTGCCGATGCCATAGAGCAAATATCCAACCTTCGCCATGCCCTTTATGCGGATGATATCACCCTGTGGACGGGCACCGATTCTCTTGGGGCATTCAAGAAACTCTTCAACGTGCTGTGGACACAGTGAACGCGTATGCAGCAGCCTATATCTTCCACTGTTCCCCTGAAAAGTCAGAATTAATTATAGTTCGTAAGCACAGCCTCAATTCTGCCCCCCGGCAAAATCTCGATTACCCTCGATGGACACACCATCCAACCAGAAGGAGCCCTGAACCATGAGTCTTACTATCCAAGCCAATGCCAGAAATGACCAAACACATTTACAACCTCGGTAAAGCAACTGATGAGGTAATGCATATGATTCGTCGCATAACCAACCGACAACAAGGCATGAAAGAAAAAGCTACTCTTCGGCCTGTTCAATCCTTTGTCATCTCCCGCCTAACGTACGTAGTGCCATACATTGTCCCAACTCGAACCGACACGACAAACTCAATCGCCTCATGCGGAAATCAAAGGAAACAAACTCTGGGTCTCCCGATGAGTACGTCTACGGCCAGACTACTTAGCATGGTTCTCCAAAATACCAGAGAGAACCTGATGGAATGAGACATTTCCAGTCAACGCCTTCGACTTGTCCAAACAAGTAGGCCATGCGGTCCTTCAAAATATTCAATGGTCATGCCCTGACCAGACCCACCTGGTCACCATCCCCGACGCTTGGCGCAGTCCATTTTTGTGCGCCCCTTTACCAGACATATGAACCCGGACCTTCACCCTGGTCGTAGAGAAGCCCGAAGCACAGCCCACGCAAAACTTTAGAGCAGCCGATCCGACGTGATCTACATAGATGAGGCCAGTTACCCAAATAGCCCAACTATGGTGGCACTGGTTACCTCTAAGAACGCCCTCATCACCACTCCCTCAATCCGGACAACTTCCTCCCTGGGCGCTGAAGAATTAGCTATTGCGCTCGCCCTTACCCAAACCACCTCCAAGATTATATTGACCAATTCACACGCCGCCAGCAGCAGGCTCTTGTCGGGATGTGTGGCCCCCGCCACATGCCTACTTCTGAAAGAACCTCCGCCTGTCCATCGGGTGGACATTGTGTGGACTCCCGCCCACTCCGCATTGACGGGTAGCAATTTGGGCATCGACAGGCTCGAGACCTCACTCACCAAGCGGCTGAGACCGGGGGTGTTTACGTAATTCTCCTCACATGCCAAGAAATCACCCAATACTACCGATCCATGAGACAAACCTTCCCCAGCCCTCACACATCTTTGACTAAAACCTTAGAAATCACACTCGGAAAATTCAAGGATGGACTTTTCCCCACCCCATCCGTATCCATTTACTTTCCTACACAGTACTCTGATAAGTGTAAATTCTGCCAGGAACCAGGATGTCTGACACACATATTCGACTGCACAAAAAAATCAAACCTTCCGTCCCTGAACCAGTACCCTTACCCTGAGCAGTGGGAGATACTGCTATCCATCTGCCGACCTTAGGGCCAGCTCCTTCTTGTAACGAGGGCTACGGCAGCCTGGACAGCATATGGGCTCCTGGACTGAGGAACCACTTTCACAATGTATAACGAAACTTGCGCTTAATAGACATACACAGACGAAGGCTCTGTCAGGCTCACTGGAATGACTCACTGGAAGTTCGTTTCATTATCCGGCGTTGTGATTTCATGGTTGACGTAAGGAAAACGCATGATTTGGCTGGATAATAAAAAAAATTTTAACCTAAATTGACCAATTCCTCAGTGAATACGGCACTGAATACGGCACGAACACCCCAGAACCACCCTGGGGAGTTCATAATCACAGATTCCAGGACTGTCCTGCTGCGGCTGCACGCGGCCGACCAGCCCACCAACCGCAGCGGCTACCCGGAGCGCTCCCTTGCAGCCAACCTGCACACTGTGGCCTCCCGAGGCTGCGACCAACAGTTGCACTGGCTGCCGGGCCACAGTGACATCCGGGGCAACGCGGACGCCGACGCCCGAGCCAGGGAGGCCCAACAGGAGGGCACCCCAGATTCCCAAGACGTCACTGCCTTCGATGAGGCCCGCACCACCCTGGCCCGCAAGGTGCAGACGATGAACCCCGACCCTCAGGTTGTAGGTGACCTGGCGCCACTGCCGCTGCCTGCACGCATCAGCAGGGATGCCCGCTGCCTGCTTCTCCGCATGCGGCTCGACTTCTGCAAAGTGGCGGAGCGCCTGTACCGACACGGGCGCAAGGACTGACCTACATGTGTGGACTGCCCAAAACCACAGACTCTGGAGCACCAACTCTGCTTCTGCACCCCCCCCCCCCCCCACGCGGGCCCGAGAGCAGATCTCCATCGAGCGCTCCAGCGTCGAGGCCTTCCCAGCGCCGACATGGAGGACCTTCTTTTCCTGAAGGGGCGTGTGTCAACCCAACGGGAAGTCTTCGCCCATCTGCTCCATTACCTGGACACGACCGGCCTCACGCAGCGGCTCGAGCCCAGAGTGGAGTGACTGACTGATGTGCCCGGTGTGACAGCTTTCTAGGACTAACAGCTCTCTTTATACCTTTCTCTCTCTCTCTCTCTTTCTCTCTCAACTTTATCCTGCCACTCCCCCTCTACCTCTCTTCTCCTGCACTGGGGTGTATGCAGGTGAGCTCCCTGCCGACCTCAAAATATCCACAGTGCCTTTCCTCTCCTATTCCTATCCCGCAAATCACAACCCCCCCCACTTCAAACATATCCCGAGGTGGAGCCCGCAAGGACTCCTTCTCATCACTGTCACTGCACCCAGACGATGACATGGAGGTTACACCGTCTGGGCCAGTGCCAAAGGCCGCGAGAGAACAGCGCACCATGGCGGAGCGAGGCGAAAAGCCGCCAGCCGCCCGTGTCACAGGCTCAAGCCAGAACTGAGTGAGGCAGTCCACATCCAGCCCTAGTCCTCACCTACACAAGCCAAAATCTTCTCCCTAAACATTTATGCTTGCAGAAATGGTTACACAGTGGAACTGCCGGGGTATAATTAAAAACAGAGGTGATATATATGCAATCCTATACAAAACGCAATCAGCCATCCTATGTTTACAGGAGACACACTTGAACCTTGAGCATGCCAATTTCCTGGACAACTAATCAGTATTTAGGAGAGACCGAGATACCTGCACGCACTGCTGTGGTGGCGTAGTTAGAGTTACGCAAAAATCGGTCCCTTGTCAATCTCTTCAGTTGCGCACCGCCCTAGAAGCAGTTGCAGTCCGGTCAGTTACTTTCAGCGGGTTAATAACAATTTGCTCCCTATACACTCCCCCTGAATATCGTTTATCCAGCTATGAATTTGAGTCTCCCATAGATGAGCAGCCAGAACCGTTTCTACAAGTAGGTGACCTGAACGCACACAGCCCACTATGGGAATCTGAACGCACCGATTCCCAGGGCATCTTGGTAGAAAAATTCCTTTTCTCATCCGGAGCTTGTCTCTAACCAAAAAGAGCCGACATTCTACAACACTACTCCCAACACATACTCACACGTAGGTCGGTCAATCGGCTCTTGTTTCCACTTTCCGGCTGTTGAATGGGGAGTGGGCGACAACCACTACGGGAGCACCCACTTCCGTGTCATCTTCAAAGGCATTGAAAAAGGTCCTAAAAGTTCCATCTTTCATGAAAATTTTAAGAAATCTGGTGCTGATTGGTTAAAATTTACACAGTTATTACCAGTTTCATACTCATCTTTAAGCCATTTGGGCATTGACGAAGCGTGTGAACTGGTGACGGCACATATTCTTTATGCACCCGAGGGCTCAATTCCGCAAACATCTGGTGCCACACCTAACACTAGGAGGCCGGGGTGGAATGAGGAGTGCAGGCATGCACGGCAGGCTCAAAATAAGGTGTGGGGTGTCCTTCGCAGGTATCCCATGCCACAAAACTTGATTTCCTTCAAACACGTGAAAGCGCAAGTAAGGCATATACGCCAGCAAGCAAAATGGGAGAGCTGGCGCTCTTTCGTAACGTCGATCAATTCATAACAGATGCAGGAAAGTATGGCACAAAATTAAAGAAGCTTCATAGAAAAAAAAACACAGCCTACCTGTGGCCAACAGACAGGCAACACCCTAGAGGACCAGGCAAACACACTTGCCAAACAAATTTCATATCTATCAAGTTCTGCTCATTACACGAACGCTTTCTTACGGCACCAAACATCTATGGAGAAAAAACTGATTCGTGATTACAAAAGATCCGACGCACCATAAAACACCGAATTTTCCATAACAGAGCTTTTGGTCGCCTTGAGAACATGTAACGCGTCAGCGTCTGGGGCAGATAGCAAATTGCCACGTAGTCACAGCCGACGCAGTTGTCTTCACAGAAACAAGTCTCTTGAAGGGAGCTTGTGCTCCCCTAACAACTTCAAGAATACACAGCTGGCGAAGCCGCAGCAAACAAAGTGACGCGCTCGAGCGATCGTCGGTGATTCGAATGCCGTGGCGTATGCTATGCAGGCTTTTATCTTTCGGCGCGAGTGTTTCTCGAACCGTCGATTTCCATCCAGAACATTAAAGATCAAAGAAGATTATTCCAGGCCAGTGCCGTTAGGGCGAAACGCTCTCCTTAAACGACTAGGATAACCCGTGCGGCATAAAAATAAAGAATGGAACATGCGCTTCGCTTGAGAGACCGATAACACAGCCGGGTGCAGCCGGACACTAAAAACAAACCATAAATAAACATACGCAAGGCATAGTCCGCGGCATTACCCCCCCTTCTAAGAGTGCATCGACCCGATGCTAAAATAAAATGACAGTCCGGACAAACAAGAACAACAAAAAAGTCCATCATCTTTCGCAGTAAAGTTTGAGGCGAACCGCGTGGACGACTTCGGGCCGCGTGCGTAGTCGTGATGTTGCGGAATCGCCATCGGGGATCACCTCGTAGGTAAGGTGGCCAACATGTTGTAGAATCCGGTAGGGTCCGAAATACCGATGTAGAAGTTTCCCACTGAGTCCATGTCGTCGTATGGGGGTTCAAACCCACATGCGATCCCCTGGGTGGTACTCGGCGTCTCGGCGCCGGAGGTTGTAGCGCTCGGCATCCACCAGCTGCTGGTCCGTTCTACGAACTTGAGCGAGCTGGCGGGCCTCCCTCGCACGTTGAAGGTATCCTTGGACGTCGGCGTTGAGGTCGTCGTCTTTTACGTGCGGAAGCATGGCGTCGAGCATCGTACGGCCGTCTTCCGTAGACGAGCTCGAATGGTGTCATCTGCGTAGTTTGCTGGGTCGCTGTGTTATACGCCAACGTGATATACGCGAGGACTTCGTCCCAAGCCTTATGTTAAACGTCGACGTACAAAGACAGAATATCCGCGATCGTCTTGTACAGACGTTCCGTAATTCCGTTCGTTTGGGGGTGGTACGCCGTCGTTCTTCGGTAATCTGTATTGCTGTAGCGTAAGATTCCTCGCATAAGGTCCGCAGTGAAGGCCCTTCCGCGGTCCGTGATTAGGACTTCAGGGGCTCCATGTCGCAGAACAACTGACCTTACGAAGAACTTTGCGACTTCTTGGGCAGTCCCCTTCAGAAGAGCAGCGGTCTCTGCGTAGCGCGTTATGCAGTCTATCGCTACGGCAATCCACTTGTTCACGGGTCGTGACGTAGGGAACTGGCCCAAAAGGTCCATTCCAATCTGCTGGAAAGGCCTCGATGGGACGGCGATCGGATACAGAAGTACAGGGGGTCTCGTCGGCGGCGCTTTTCGCCGCTGATAGTTACGGCAGCTCCGGACGTAGTGGGTGACGTCGGATGTAAGGCGGGGCCAGTAGTACCTGGCCTTGATTTTTCCAATTGTGCGAGCTGTGCCGAGATGTTCGGAAGACGCGTCGTCATTGCACGCTTCTAAACTTTCGTCACAAAGATCTGCCGGGATGACAATGAGATAATTCGTTCTCCTTCCGGGGCTGAAATTTTTCTTCACGAGGACGGAGTGTTTGAGGAAGAATGCTGGTAAGTTTCGTTTGAAGGCCCTAGGCACGGCAACATTGCGTCCTTCCAGGTAGTCAATCATGACGCCTAACTCAGGGTCGGCACGCTGCTGGGCGGCTAGGTCGCTCTCCATCACGACTCCGAAGAACGCGCTGTCGATATAGGAGTCTTGAGATGTGTCTCGACGGGGGCACGGGACAGACATTCGGCGTCGGAGTGTTTCCTGCCGGATTTATAGACAATTGTAACGTTGAATTCCTGTAGGCGGAAGCTCAATAGCCCAAGACGGCCAGAGGGTTCCTTCAAATTGGCGAACACACACAGAGCATAGTGGTCTGTCACAACCTTGAACGGTCTACCATACACGTATGGACGACATTTTGAAATGACCCATATGGTAGCCAGACACTCTTTCTCGGAGTCAACGTAGTTTTTCTCCTCTTTCGAGAGACGACGGCTGGCATAGGCGATTACCTTTTCGCAACCGCTTTGCTTTTGGATGAGGACGCCACCCAAAACTATATCAATGGCGTCGGTGTGCATTTCTGTTTCGGCGTTTTCGTCGAAATGCGCGAGCATGGGCGGGCTTTGCAGGTGTTGTTGCGGCTCACAGAATGCTTCATCTTGGGCACTTTCCCTGCTTGAAGGGGTGCTATCCTTCGTCAAGGATATGAGTGTTTCTGCAATGTGTGCGAAGTTTGCGAGGAAGCGCCGATAGTATGCGTAAAGTCCGAGAAACCTTCGCACGCCATTCTGGTCTTTCGGTCTTGGGAAGTTCGCTATGGCTGAAGTTTTCGTCGGGTCTGGCAAGACTCCCGCGGCATTGACGACGTGCCCCAAAAACGTGAGTTCCTCGTACGCGAAGCTGCACTTTTCAGGCTTCAGCGTTAACCCCCACGTACGGATGGCCTCGAGTAGACTCCAACCTTGCAAGGTGTTCGTCAGAAGTCCGGGCGACTGCCAGAACGTCGTCGAGGTATACGAGGTGGGGGTGCCACTTCAGGCAAGCTAGCACAGTGTCCATGACTCATTGAAACATTGCTGGTGCCGTGCAGAGCCGAAAAGGCATAACTTTAAACTCGTCCACTTCAATTTGCCAGTAGCTTGTCTTCAAATCCATCGAATCGACGTACTTTGCGTGGCAGAGGTGGTCGAGGACGTCGTCGATTTGTGGCACGGGGTACACGTCCGTTTTGGTCATCTTGTTCAGTCACCGGTAATCAACGTAGAACCTTAATGTGCCATCTTTTTTCTTCACGAGTACGACCGGCGCAGCATAGGGGCTTTTTGAAGGTCGCTGAGGAAGTTGTCTTTTGAAGGAAGTTGTCTTCCAGGAAAACAAGTTTATTGGAGCGAACTTGTGCTCCCCTAACAACTCAAAGAATACACAGGCGGCGAAGCAGAACTCAACGAAGGGAGGCCCTCAAGCGATCGTCGGTGATTCGAATGCCGCGGCGTCTGCTATGCAGGCTTTTATCTTTCGGCGCGAGTATTTCTCGAACCGTCGGTTTCCATCCAGAACATTGGAGATCAAAGAAGATTATTCCAGGCCAGTGCCGTCAGGGCGAAACGCTCTCTTTAAACGACTGAGATAACCCATGCGGCATAAAAATAAAGAATGGAACGTGCGCTTCGCTTGGGACACATATAACACAGCCGGGCACAGCCGGACAGTAAAAACAAACCATATATAAACAAACCCAATGCATGGTTCGCGCAATATCAAACACAATTATTCAACATCTTCACCCAGAAACTCTCCAAACTCTCTTGCACTTATGTAACAAAATATGGGCGGTAGGATACTTTCCGAGCGATTCGAGAGAAGCAGTTGTAGTTGCCTTGTTAAAAGAGGGGAAAGATGCCTCACTACCTGCCAGTTACCGACCAATAGCTCTGAAAAGTTACCTAGGAAAGGTTTTTGAAAAAATGGCAAATAAAAGGCTAATGCATTTCCTTGAATGTAACGGCATCCTGGACAGCTTTCAGGCAGGTTTCCGATCAGGTCGAAGCACAACTGACCAGCTAGTTGCCTTTGAGTCGTATGTCAAAGATGCTTTTACCCACAAACAGCACTGTCTTTCTGTTTACTTTGACTTAGATAAAGTATACGACACAACTTCGCGTCATGGCATGCTGCTTGACTTCAAGGCATTTGGGGTGTCCTGACATATGCTAAACATTATTGAACGTTATTTGTCGCAGCGAACATTTTGGGTAAGAGTAGGGACAGTTGTATCAAGGACATACAAGAAAATGGTGTTCCCCAGGGAGAAGTATTAAGCTGTACCCTGTTTGTAATAAAATGAATTCGCTTGGGAAATCGTTGCCACCCACAATCTCCCACCCAATGTGTGTTGACGACGTCCAAATTAGCTTTAGGTCATGCAATCTGTGCCTGTGTGAAAGGCAGATGCAGTTAGGCGTGAACAGGCTTGCAAAATGGACGGAAGAAAATGGTTTTAAACTGATTCCTCAAAATAGTACATGGGTTTTGTTTACAAGATAGCGTGGAATTCGTCAGAACCCGATGTCACACAGAACGAAGAACGGATTCCTGTCAAGAAAGTACATGAGTTTGCAGGTGTTGTACTTGATGAAAAGCTAACGTACGTGCAGCCCTTCAAACTCAAACTGAAAACTCATACAAAAATGCTTAAACACCATGAACATTTTAAACGTTTTGTCGCATCAGTCTTACAGTGCTGATGAAGACTGCCTTCTACGTCTCTTTGTATGTTTAGTTAGGTCACGTGTAGACTATGGAAGAGAAACATACGGGTCCGCGTCTAAACCTGCTTTAAAAATGTTAGGCACCGTACTACATTTGGGCCTTCGCCTTGCCTCCGGAGCCTTCAGGACAAGTCCAATCCAGAGTCTTTATGCAGAATGCGACCACTGATGCCTAGAGCACCAACGTGCTTACATAGCACTCATCTGTGCTATTAGGATAATGTCTATGACGAATCACGCATGTACTTCTATTGTAAATGACATCTCATTCGCCAATTTGTATTTATATCGCCCGTCGATCCCTGCCCATATAGCCTTGCATGTCCAAGGCCTTGAAGAGGAGACAAAGGCCTTGAAGAGGAGGTAGGGGGTGTCTTCTGATGATGGCATAAAAACCTGTATTGCCGAGCTAGTCCCATCTCGGGATATGTCAACTATTCATTGTGAACTAATTGACAAGCATCGTGCACCCCGCGAATTGATTTTGCACCATTTGTTTTAAGTTTACAACACCGATATCCACATGCTTCCTTTTACACGGATGCTTCCAAGTCTTCTTCTGCTGTGTCCTGTGCTGCACATGGCCAGGGTTTTGCCAGCACAAGGACATTGTACAGAAGAGTAGTATCTTTACTGCAGAAGCCTATGGTATTCTAATCACAGTGGAACACATTACACAGAAGAAAATACAAGAATCAGTCATCTACCCATACTTCCTAAGTGTAGTTGGATTCCTTTAAACCCACAAAAAACGTTGTCCTAAATTGCCTTTTTATAGCTGTTATAACTGCCTATAAGTCAAAGCTAAATATACTTGTTTGCTTGGTCCCTGGAAACAATGTCATTTTGGGCAATGAAATCGACGACCAGAATGCCACTTTGGCCGCCCTCCGTAGTGGTGTTGACTTACCGCAGGTCCCTCACGTCGATTTGAAACCAGTTATCCGGAGGGTAATTCATAAATGCTGGCAGCACACATGGGACACACACAGAAACAACAAGCTCCACTCAATAAAACCAAACCTAGGAAGACACACAACACCAAAACAAAACAGATTCATAGAAGTATCCACTTGCAGACTGCGAATAGGCCGCACTTACGCTACACACGCATACCTTTTGAATGACATACTCCCACTAGTTTGTGACAAGTGTGAGGACCGGCTCACCGTCCCCAATGTGTTAATTGAGTGCACATCCTGCAATGAGTTCGGAAACGCAATTTTCCTAAAATATAAACCTACAAGATTCCGCTACACCCTTCACAGTTTTTAGGAAATGAACCCATGTTCACAATCAAAAGTCTTTTAAGTTATCTTGCAGACATCAAGTTTTTAAAACTCATTTCGTACAGTGCGTGACCTCCGAATCTACGAGCATTGAATGAGACCCTGATGCTTCCTTTGTTCGCGCAAGACGCCAACTCTCGTAGCATGCACATCGGCTCGAGGTGCAGTCACGTCCCATCCACAACCCCTTTCAGCCACCATTATGAACATCTTCATGTTCCAGTCGACGGGCCCTCTACACCCATATATACAGTATTTTAGGTTATCTCATACCCATGTAACTCAAATTTGAAGCATGAACCTCACTGCAGGAGGACCACGTAACATAGTTTTCGCGCTCTTTGGTCTTTAATGCCGTTACGCCAATAAACACTAACAAACAACAACCACCAGCCGAGCTCGCGGCAGCAGCGCCACACCATTCGCGTTGTCGTCGCGACTAATTTTCACAGCAGTGAGTCCCAAGTGCTACGGAAAGGGGTGGGTCATTGCACGGCTGTAACTCTAGTAGCATAAAAAAATATATTATCCGCCTGAGGCCTTACCTTTCTTCGAAATTCTATGCCACTTCAGCTTCGCTTGTCATCCAGCTTTGCGGTGTGAAATGACTCAGGAGTCTCTTTCCTTGCTCTTTATTGATTTTAATAAGTATCATTTCTGTTACACTATTATCATACTATATGTCTGAATTTTGCCAAATACGCAGTGCGGTTGATATACAGCCTAATCCACTTATAACAATATCCAAGTGCCAAGGAAATCCAATCGTTATAACCGATAGTGTTTATAAGCGGGTTGCGAAATAAAAAGACGGAAAAGAGCTCAAAACATTTTATTCGCCCGCCAACAAGGTCATAGTACTAATAATTTGCGGAAAAGAAGCCATAGTCGGTCACCTTTGTTTGCCGCGTGTGAAGCCAGCGCAAATCTTTTCCAGGAGCATCTATACGTGCTTCACCTAGCTAAAGTAAATATCCTTGGCGGAGACAAAGTCCCCGAGGGAGTGTGTCACAAATCGGGCCTCCTACGAAGACACTACCTGAGTAGGCTGCGAAACCACGCCATTAGAGCCGTCACTCTTGCACGTTTGGTGCACAATATAACCGGATTTAATCGTTATATCCGATATCGTGGCGCTGGAGCATTGTAACAAGCGGTTCATTTTACCATTGAAAGAATACAAAAGTTCACGGTGTCATATCTGTTTATTGTTATATCCGATATATTGTTATAAACGGTATCGTTATAAGTGGACTCGACTGTACAACTCGTCGCGCTACTCACGATACGGACAGATTTTGATAAGGCAGTTGCCAAAAACTCCTTGCGCTTTAATAGGCGTTGTTTTGTTGTCTCGACTATTTTATTTTAGTGTCGCTACAATGTAATGTAACGTTGAAAGACGGGAGGTGTTTTGCAACGAACCATGCTTTGCAAATCGTTTCTCAAATGTTTGTTGCCTGTGCCTGGCCCCCAGGGTCATCTTCTCCCGAGCTGAAGGCGGAGAATACGTGAACTGCTCCTGCCGTTAGGCCCCGCCCGGCTATTTGATTTGATTGGGAAAAGCTGTGACCCGTTCGCGACTCACCTAGATTGTTCTTATTTGATCGAAAATGTTTAAACATCCGATGGCATGTTTTAAATCTGATTGGATGTTTTTGGAAGAGACTGAGCTACAAGATAAATACGCGCAGATAAACTGGCGAAGCGTCGCGGAATTCTACCTGACACCTCACGACTGTGCTCGTCACTTTGTTTTGCTCATGCATCACCGTTTGTTTCTTTGTTTTTTGTTTTTTTCTTTCAGGGGGGGGGGGGTGCCAGAGGTGGGGGAGAGTGTGGCGGAGGGCTACACGTGAGTCGTACCGTAGAAGAGCGCTTAGAATGAATTTAAACCAAATAGGGATATTTAGCCTGCGCCGAAGTCGCGATACACGGGAATTTTCGTTTTCAAAGCGAAGCTTTAGTGGTCTCACTGATGGCGCCTGTAACGTCAGAACGCCCTGCAGGAAAGCAAACTGTCTCTCACGATGATGATGAATGGTCGTGGGTGAAATGAAAGAAGAAAACTAATTACCCTGGCCGGAATCGAAGCTGGGTCCCTTGCGTTAGGAATCCGGCGTCTATCCGATTGCTCCATTTCAACATGGTCGAAACACAGTCCAAACTCAGACGACAACCAAAGAATCCGTCACGAGAAAGCTTCGCGTACAACCGTCGTCGTCGTTCGACGGAGGGGTGCATGGTTTGCCCGCTCTCAAAAAACGGCAGCCGCGTCCGGGATCAAACCCGAGCCCTGCAGCTCAGCAACACAACGTCTGAGTCATTTAGCCAACACGGCGGGTCCGTTTGTTATTCATATAGTTTGTTGCAGAGCACAAGTTCAATCCAATAAAGTTTGATTTTTGCAATATCCCTGCGTCGTTATTGGCTACGTCATAATATAAAACACGTACCCGTCAGTGTTCTGAAATGGTAACGACTACGTTACTAAATTATACAAAAATGAATGTGTTGCGGGTAACGTCGTTACGTGGAATGTTATCCCCAATAGTACGTGAACGTTGAACTAATTCTCCTTTCTGAAATTTTTTTGTGGAGGTCATGCAATTTCGTCAAATTAACAAAGTACGCGTGGTTTTATAGCCGCCTTAGTTTATAGTTGAGTGACCTCTCTCTCCATATAGCCTGGTAAAAGTGAGGATCACGAACCTGAAAAGAATAACAAGTGTGTGGAAATACCACGTGTTTTTTGCTCCTGAAAAGAACTGCGCTTCAAGTTAAATGTGGAGAGAGGACCGAACGTTGCGGTATTCCATTTGCCGACTCGCGACTGTGCTCCAAAAATTGCCTTCCCCAATTCCTATACTTCTCTACTCAGCTCCATGTATATTTGAAATTTAATGATTCGTTTCACATCATTAGAACGTTTTGCTTTAAAATGCGGTTACACAATGATGTTGCCTGTTCCGGGTGCTCTGTGTTTCTTCGCGGCATGGAGTCTCGAGAACGCGATCCTTCGTCCGCAGTTTATAATTTCATGTAACACAAAATTTGTCAGATACATCCTTGCCTGCGCACAATACACATTAAGCTCCAAACAACGTACTAACGCCACCCGACACGGGCTGTAGACAACATACCCAGCCAATGTGCAGAGAGATGTGACCGAAACCGTACGCTTATATGCGTATTTCGCCGCCTCTCCCGGCTATTCTCACCTCCACGGAAGAAAGGCGGTGTGGGCCATTTTAGCACCGACCGCATTTTCCACGTCATCGTCCCATTGTGCACTGACTGCGGCCCATTTCCAACACCTGCGCGCTCCTCGTAGCTTCGCAATGCGTGCACGGAATTGCTATGCGTTACTGTTTGACAGGAACGTGGCGAAGGAGTAAGGAGCAGGGAGAATCTTCAGTGTGCGTTGATGGGGTACGCCGCACTTGGCCAGAGCGACCACGTTAGCCTACGGTTAGCCTGCACAAAACAGTGTACCGTCAACCTTCCCCGCATTCCGTCTTGCGCCTTAGTTGTTTTCGCTGTATCTCGTGCTTTGAGTGGAGCATCGAAACGCAGGAATCGCTGGTGCATCTACAAAATCCAGCTGACGCTGTAAAACACTGTACCCGGCATGGATCAAGCGAGCATCGTGCGCGCGGTCTAGAATCTAATCATTATCCATTGATATCCTATAAGCACTCTTGATAAGTTCATGCTGTCCGTGACTCGGGAAGCTGGATACCCGACTACGCATCGGCGTATCATTGACCTTTTATCCATTACACAAAGAGAAGGCCCCGCAATTTATATTGCATACCTTCCTCGGACCCATTTCAAGAGTAAGCTTGTGTCGTGATGTGGTGTATGCCCGCAGATCGAGCAACAAAAGACGAAATACCTACAAGGCTGCATTTGCTCGCATAGGTCATGAGACTCGTGCAGTGGTAAGTTGTGCAGCATACATCCTGCGCCAACGCATGCTTTGCCATAGAAATACGATCCTGTAGAAAACCTTTTCCGTGCGTCCGACAAACCTGCACGTAATATTGATGACAAGGGTTTTTTGCTTCTATTCTTAGGTTTTAGGTTCTTTGTTAACCCCCTGCCCAGCCAGACTATGCGCCGCAGGAATCCTATCTGGCAGGTGATGCGTTTCGGATATTATTTCAGCTTTTACGATGCACAGTGGATGTGCAATACGGTTGACTCTGGTTAAGATGAGCTCGGTTAAGACAAATTTCATGGTGAAGACTAACAACACTTTTTCTTTCTTGTAACGTGCACAATGCGAAAAAACTTCCGCTTAAGATGAATACCTGATAATACGAAAAAAAATTCGCAGTCCCTTTGCAGTTGTCTTAACAACAGTTTACTGTATTTTCGGCGGTGGGATTCCGGGTCGTGGGATATTTATGCTTACTTATGTTCCATTTCTCGAACTTCGTGCAGTGCTGTTTAAGCTGAAACATAAATCAATCAATACTAAGAGGGTATACATAGGCATCAGCGGATGGTGGCAGGGAATTTCTCATCAACAAACTTATGACTAGAAAATCCAGACACTTAAAACTGCTAAAGTGTGGGAATGCCAAGGCATTGCATTTTATTTCAAAATGTACGGTCAGCTGTGCTGAATGGTATCCTAAGTCTCTCGGGATTATGTCATCTTCTGTATAGCGAGAATGCTTCGCCACCAGAGGGATATATGCCTGGCGTGTAATCTGTTTTTGGTGTTGTTGTTATGGTTGTGGTGTTGTGGTGTGGTCTTGTGGTGGTTTTCACTGCAGTAATAGACTGCCTTTTCGCTAGCCACGCCGGATTGTTGCGTTCCCTCCCATCCCCGTCTGAAATGAACATCCGTGAGCGACCACGTCTCCCAGCAGCCGCTGAGAGACACTTCGGAGGTGACCGCAGCAGCAACAGCAGAAATATGTCAAGGGGTGCAAGTAAGGCACCGCATTACCATTTTCACGATCCTTTTCGAACTCCCTCGTCTTTTTCTTTTCTCTGTTCTTATAATGGCAAGGAGTTGTCATTCGCCCTCGTTATCTCAACATATATGACATTAGCATAGGCGCGTTAGCTAGTTCTGTTATTACGCGCTAAAATTCCTCCCCTAGGCTTCTGTTGGTGCGATATTTATTTATTTATTTATTTATTTATTTAAGAACATACCGAACGCCATGGACGCCCAAGCTTGAGCGACAAAGGTGGTAACAATAACCCCACAATATTACAAACAGTAGGCAGCAGAAAGCACAAACGAGAAAAGCAAGAATAAAACACTGTTTGCTAGGCACAACTAAACAGGCACAACTAAACATTTGCTTGTAATAAACCAAGAGAGTGAAGAAAGTTTTCGGGTGTATTGTTCCAATCATTAATCGTGCGGGTGAAAAAGAAAATTTAAACAGATTGGTATAGGCGAACGTTGGGGTAGGACCGAGAATGGGAATGACGAGTACGGCGACTAGCAAGGGGTTTCAAGAAGGAACTCCAGTCGAAATGAAGTTTGCGGTGATAAAATAAATACAACAATTTAAGGCGTAGAAACTGTCTTCTGGACTCCAGTGTTGGAATTCTGTTGATACGCATCAGCTCGGAAACAGAATCTCTTGGACGAAATTTTGAATAAACAAACGGAATAGCTCTCATTTCAATCTTTCGTAACACGTCAATAATCTGTGATGTGCGAGGGTCCCAAACAGCGCAAGCATACTCAAGTTTAGGTCTAATTAACGTTGTGTATGCAAGTAATTTAACATTAGGTGAAGCGTCTCGAAGCTTGTGCCGAAGTAAACATAATTTACGAAAGGCAGAGGAAGAAACATTAGTAACATGTGAGCCGCAGCTTAGATTATTTGTTGAAGTTATGCCCAAATATTTATATTCCTGTGCTTTGTTTAAGGGATTTCCTGCAAGAGAGCACGAAAATTGGTGAGGATTCCGTTTTTTTTTTGTGATGCGAAGGGATACGGTTTTTTCTGGGTTTATTACCATGCCCCTTTCAAGGCTCCAGGAGAGGATTGCAGTGAGTGAGGAAGTTAGAGCTTCTTGGTCACTAATAAAATTAATATTATTATAAATAACGCAGTCATCGGAAAAAATTGAATTTGGCCGGGTTCCTTTATGACGGAGACAATATCATTACAGTAAATTAGAAAATGTAAGGTGCAAGGAACGTAAGGTGCCAGGTACCCCCTAATGGACTCCGGAGGTAGTAGGAAGAGTACTAAAAATAGAACCTTCAATGTCTACATATTGGATTCGATTCGACAAATAATCCGAAACCCATGCTACAAGAAAGGCAGGGAGCCCGATGATATGTAGTTTTCCTATAATACTCCTATTACTCTCTTCACCACGATTGCGTCCTTTTGTCGTTTTCGTCTCCTGTCTTGTTTTGTTAGTCGCCCTTATAAGCGCTACACATTCGCTATGTGCTTAAACGTGCTTTGCTACTTCTGCAATTAACATGCACAAATTACTCCTGTGCGCCGCAATACACGTCTCAAGCGTACATTTCTCAGTTCTAAGCCATGATACATCACCTTTGTTAGCTAGAAACCACGGCCGAGGATGGGGCAGTAGATACGTGTTGCTCTTGAATTTCGTAGGACTCGGGTTTGAATGCGCGGCCCAAATTCTCGCAATTTTCTTTTCTTTACCTTTGTTCGGTTTGCAAGGCCGGCAATTATGAATGTGATATCGCTATTAAGCTCATTCTGCGCCTTCCGGTGGATGCTGCTAGCCGTCCGCTTGTTGCTGTGCTCATCAGGTGTCCACCGAAATACGTCATCGCTGTAAGTGGAAACCACGACAAAGGTTGCGAGACGCAAGGGCTGGCCTGAATCTTCAATACGGGGCAGTGGCAACTGGATTGTGGAAAGGAGATGGATGACACTGGCGCGGATACGAAAAAATCAGAGGATACGTGATTTTTGCAGTCGCTGCGCTTGCTAAAATTCCTTGAAGTTCGTTCTACAGGGCGTTGGTGGTTGCACGCTCGGCAGACTCAATCGGCCGCTGTGACCGCAACTGTCGCCACCCCACCAAAGCACCTCTCCCAGCAAAATAGACGCCGACGACAACATTCTGTCACCTAACTGTCTTTCCTGGTAAACTTTGGTTAGTTTACTTGACAACTGCGTTAAATGCGGAGAAACATCCCCCTCCTCCACTAAACCTGGTCAGGTCCAAAAATATGGTACGTTGAAAACAACTCCACTTCACATGTTCCCCTTGTAAGCGTTGAACAACTCAACATTACATATTCCCCTTGTTTAAAAGCGGTAAGCACTCAGCACTCACCAGCAGGTCACCTCAAGACCAGGTTCAGGTGATTGAGATTGCCCTGGATTACGGGTTCCACCGTTGAGCTCCCCAGCTTCTGTTTACCAATTTTTTTTCTAAACTTCCGCTTTTTCTTATTCAATAAATTATTCTCTTATACTCGCTCCCTCAGAAAAAAACAAAAAAAATGTCAGTCCAGCCACGACTCTAGCGAATAAACACTTTGAAACACTAGTACTTTCGCCTTCTCTCTCAAACTGAACAACACCCCACAGCCGCAACCTGCGCGGCCAAATCTCAAGGCCTGCGCTCGTAGGGCTTGTTGGGCTGGTCTGTTCGGTATTTTTTTCTTATCTTACCCGTTTTTCTATGCCGCGGCGATTAAAAACTGTTGCGGGTAGTCTCGCTCTCTTCAATGACCTTCAGTGCTTCGAAATTATAAGTGGTAAAGGCAGCAAACCCGTTTCAAAACGCTTTCTTTACGACGACGAAACGCTATCATGTTGTGAATCTTTCGACGTAAACGCAGATGCCAAGTGCAATATTTTGGGCAATTTTATGCCACGCCGACGCATGACGTCGCATTTTCACGTGAAATAGCATTTTATACTATCGCATTAAAATCCCATTCGCAGTTCCAACCAGCCCCGAGTTGATATGAAGCCCGTCGAAAAAATGATAACACTTCCCGGCAGTATTTAGACGGTGTGCATAGGTTGGTCGCTCTTTAACAAAACAGGATCTATCAAATATGATGACTAATTGAATCCCCCGGCGGGCGTACAGTGCAACGATGGTCGTTAGGAAGGAAGAAAATGCCTAGGTCTTCTTTTGTTCAGACGGTGATGTTCCTGCTTCCATTAGGGGAAAGCGAAGGACCCGATTCGGAAGCTTTCCATCAGGGCATTCTTGCCTGCGCCGTTTCCCCGCTTCGGAGCTTCTGCAGCGTTTCCCAAAATTTGTGAGATAGAGTGTTGTTCGGCATATTTAAATTCACTGATAAGTTTTCCTCAATGTACCCCACAAATTATTCGTGAAAGATCTTTCGCTTAGTTGTGACCTGCCGATTCTATCTTTTGCGAACTTGTGCTCTTCCGCTGAAGTGCCATAAACATGAACCCCAATTCTAATCAGTTTCGGATCGCAGGCATCAAACTTTTCTGCCCTTTTTTGTTTCCTCTGCGGCACTTCCATCAAGTGTGTGCACCTTGGACCCAGCACACATTAGTCTAAGAACGGTATCGTTCCTTTCGCAGCCATTAGCAATGAGGTACTTTAACCCATCATACCGTTCTTCAAAACCCTCAATGAGCGTCCCTGCTTTAACTACGCCCTTCCGCTGCACCTTTCAGCACCACTTATAATCTTCGACCCATCTAAAGCATACATTAAGGGATGTCTCCTAATGTACTTCCTTTAGTTCTCTCTCTCGTCTAGACAGGTGCACGAGTACAGGCACGAACCCACGACCTAATGAGTTCGTGTATACGCATCCTCTTAGAGCATGCAAAGCCGGGGGTTTATGTGCCGACGCGTCTAGGCTATTAGGCGCGCCATAGTGGAGGGGACTCAATATTTCAGTTTATAGGGGAATTTTTTACGCTTGATGAAATTGCGACACGCAATCGCTTTAGCTGGATCGAACCACGTACAAGGATACTTCGGTGTAGGTTGCCGATACACCTTAACGAGCGTTCAAAAAATACTTATCTGCGCAACGACAACGCTCCATCTGATATGAGACTCAGTGTAAGGTCAGTAACATTGCAATTTAGAAGACATAAGCAGATTCATTCCCGACCATGAAACTGAAATAATTTGTTTATATTTACTAAATTTCTCGACCGGCGTCGAGGAAGTTTGCAACACGATGTTTTACAGTGTAGTCGGGATAGTACAAATTCACGTATGTAAAGAATCACTGTAGTAACAAGGGCGTTAATACAAGGACAAAGTATTGGGCTTGGATTGAGTACCAAGGTTCGATTTTTTGTTTGGTTTGCACTTAGAATTTTTTTTTTTACAATAAATGTGGCACAGTCCCCGAAATAGATTAAAAACATACACAGGAATGCATCGAAGTCACAAAAAGGCCATTTATAATTGGAATTGTTCAACATAGTGAAGATTAGCTTCAGCCTTTTCAGTTAGTGTATTCCAGTCCGTACTTGTGCGCAGGAAAAACGAATACTTCATAATGTTTGTTCGAACGCTGTACGGAGTCCGAGATTCAAGGTTTCTATGCCGTGTTAATCAGGCAGGTAGTGGCTGAGGGATTTCATCAGGTGGAAGTGAAAGTTTGTTATTTTTAAGCAGTAATAGAAACTTTCACCTTCAAATTTGAGGGCGGGCTTGAGGTGTTGGAATGTCATGCTCTTCCACTATTCTTGCCGACGAGTCAGTGGGACGATAATAAGAAGAAAAAAATGAATCGGTCACGGCGGCCGCTTATCTGATGGAGGCGAAAAGCAAAAACGCCCGTGTGTTAGAGATTTCGGAGCACGTTAAAGATACCCAGGTAATCAAAATTTTCCAGAGCCCTCCACTACGTACCGCCTCATCGCCTGTGTAGCGTCGGGGCATTAAGCCTAACAATCAATCAATCAATCAATCAATCAATCAATCAATCAATCAATCAATCAATCAATCAATCAATCAATCAGAAAAAAATGAATCGGACGTATGTACGCTGGATCATTTCAAAAGCACCAATATTACCTTTCGTTTAGGATCCCAGACAGTGCAGGCGTATTCTAGTCGCGGTCTAATTATAGAGGTGTAAGCAAGTAGCTTAACGTTTGCTGGGGCCTTTTTATCGAAACATTCCTGGCGCTAAGCTGGAAAAGGACAAAGGACGAAGGATTACACAAATGAGTAAAGCGCACACTACCAACTGATTTTTGAATCACAACATAGATTATAAGGAAACATTCAGATGACGTGACGGGAGGGGGTAATCATTCTCGATGAACATATATGCAATGTCCGTCATTGCGCAGGCGTTGGCATACGGACTGTCAAGTAATGCCATTTCTGTTGTCGTTAATGCAATCTATGGTGAACTGACACAGTCTTTTTCTTTCCAAATTGCAAAGGTTTCCATATCTCGTGGATGAGCGTGTCAGTGGATGTAAATAGGATCGTAGTACCTTCTAATTGGGCGGAGCAACCATGCCTGGCGCAGTTGGCATCCAAGTGCCCTAGTCCTGAAACTGGCTTGCACAAATTGGTGTGTTCTCTAAGCCTCTGATTAGCGCAGCGTCCACATTGTCTTATGTAAGCACTCCCGCACGACATAGGTACCCTGTAAATAATCACGGACCACCAGGCAACAAACCTGTTCACCGGACAAACTCGTTCGTAGAATGTGGCGTTAAGCACACGAACAATTTTTTCGCCTGCTGGTCCGGGATTGTTGACATGATAGGTATGTCGTGCGGGAGGGCTTACATAGGACAATCTTGACGCTGGGCTAATGAAAGGGTTAAAGCACATAACAATTTGTGCAAGGAAGATTCAGCGCCAGGGCACTTGGCAGTCAACTGCGCCAGACATGGTTGTTCCGCGCAATTTGTGCGCACTACAAACCTCTTTAGATTCATCGACATGCTCACACGCGATATGGGAAGTCTTTGCGATTCGGAAAGAAAAAGACAGTGTCAGTTCGCCATGGATTGAATTAACGACAACGAAAACGGCATAACTCGACACTCCGTAGGCCAACTCATGCACAAGGATGGACATTAATAATATGTTCATCGAGAATGGTTACCCCCTCCTGTCGCTCCATCTGAATGTTTTCTTATCTGCGTTATTGTGATTAAAAAATTAGTGCCCTTCCACTCCGTGAAAACGGATGACCTGCGAATCTTCACGCCCTCCACTAAGTGCACGAAATAAAACACAATTGTTTGTAATTTACGACTGAGCATACGTCCTACGCAATTACTTGAACGAAAATTGGAAAGACCCGAGCTTCATCCGAGCGAAAAAACCTAGAGCTGTGTCCCTTCCGCGTCGTACTCACCTTAGAGTTTGTGGGCTACGCCAAACCTTTCCTTCTCTGCCACTGAGGACACTGGAGCAGTCGCATTGGGCTGTTGGGACCCGCCGCGGTGGCTCAGTGGCTAAGGCGTTGCGCTGCTGAGCACGAGGTCGCGGGTTCGATTCCCGGCCGCGGCGGCCACTTTTCTGATGGAGGCGAAAAGCGAAAACGCCCGTGTGTACGAGATTTCAGCGCACGTTAAAGATCTCCAGGTGGTCAAAATTAATCCGGAGCCCTCCACTAGCGCGCCTCATCGCCTGCGTTGCGTCGGCGCGTTAAATCCTAAAATCAATCAATCAATTGGGCTGTTGGATGGCCACGTTTAAACCTCATGCCAACACACACGGACATGTCATCAGTAAGGGCATGAAACCTTTAGAGGCGCGTGCCCCCCCCCCCCCCCTCCTGCCTTCACTACCAATCCATGAACGCGAAAACCGGCAACCGATCATGAGCGGGTGCTTAGAAATGAAAGACACGTGTTGTTGAACATGTCGCTCTGAAAGCCCTTTAAGCTGAACCAGTGATATTGACCCACATTGGAGTTCCAAGCGGGTTAGTTGCTCTTCATCGGGGAGGGATTTCCAGCTACTCGAGCAGCTGGATCTTGGGGTGGCAACGGCGGCGGCAGTAGCTTTCCGTTGTTTTCCCGCCCATTCACGCTTCTGTTCGGGCTGACGCTTCTTCAGTTTCCGCTCTTCTTCCTCCAACCAGAAAAGGCTGGAAAAAACAGAAGAGCGGCTTGTTAAGCCGCATGGCTGCTTTCGGTCCGCTGTGCACACTGCGGTGCATTACTGCATTGGGGTACTAGCATCAATTTTAACTAATTTGTATATTGTATATTGACGCACGCCGCTATGAAAGCCTGAGAGAAGACGACGACGTACTGAATGTAGCATTCCCTTGGTTCGCTTGTCCAATCATGGCCGCTTATTAAATCATCGCTTCATCAACCATGGTTCATGCATTTCGTCCTTCCGCTGTGTAACAATATTTTTATAAGCGTCTACTAATAAGCCAAAAGTTAGACTGAAGTATGAAAACAAGTTTCCATACATAAGTAGATTACAGTGTTAAAATATGCCCTAACAGCCTCACCAGGGGTTGTATAACGCACCAATTCTAAAAATGTCAGAGCGGGTATCGCTGATCGGTACATTTTTCCATTCAGCCAGTCACCCCGCCACATATTGGGCATGGTGAAACGGGACTGGCAGAGCGTGTCCCTGAGTGATTTTTTCCAGGAATAAAATACAACTGAAGTAGGACCCTGTCTCTTGAAAATACATATCTGGCGACCTCTTTGTGAGCACATCGTGAAATGCATGTAGTTTTGCTAGCAAAAATTAGACAAGGACATCTCCTAACTACAGCCACTAAGATTTAAGTTTCGATTTTGCTGTAATATTTTGCATGGTGTACAACATCAACGAAAATATTCACGCTGGAGAATGCGATATTGGATGTCCGTACATACTGGCAACGCACACACGCCTACCACCGACAGCAGTAAAATTGCGAAGTAATAGGTAACTTGGCCATACTGGCGAGCAGACGTGAAATCGCCACCCCGGGGCGGGTATTTCCTAAGCATTCTTCATGAAGATAGGAAAGCAGAGGAGGACTGTTGAAAGCCGTGACTTGCGTGATTCCCTTTTTAACGTGGTGGCGTGCTTTATTCTTGAAAAAATACAAATAAAAAACGGCAGAGAAATACCAGCGACACAAAGTTACGTCTAATGTACATGGCAAGGTTTGCCATGTTACTACAGCCGAAATAGCTATGAAAGGCTCAATACTGTCATCGTCCCTCGGATAGCTACGGAGGGGCTGTCATTTTCCTTGATCTCACCGTCCTTTGCACACGCAGGCATAATCTATCGTTAAATATTAGAAACTACGAAGCGGTTTGGTTAGAAATAGCAGATCCTTTACTTGCACATAATCGCAAAATGTTCGTTATTGGCTCACTCTACCGTTCCCCGTCATCTCACGTTCCCGAATTTCTTCGTTCTCTTGATACCATTCTTAACAAGCTATCATTCGAAAATAAGAAGGTTTTGTTAGTAGGTGACATAAACATTAACCTTCTAGATACAAGTGCTAAGGTATATACTGACTACACTGATTGCTTCTCTGGCTATGGACTCAAATCCGTGATTAACACCTACACAAGATGCACGCCTAGGGGTTCTAAAACACTTATAGATCACGCATTATCTAATATAACCCCGACTCCAGTATCTGGTGTACTGTGCACTGACATAACGCACCATTATCCCATTTTTGTTTCATTAGATCGCTCATCTCCACTCCCTGATAAATCCTTTTTTTACTTCTGTTTTTTCCAAACATAAATTTATTGACACATTCGCAGTACTCACTGGCCTGGTGTTAATACCACAATTGACCCTGTGAAGGCTCTTGATGAATTGTGAACATTATTTTCGAATGTTGTATCGTTGAGCACAACTGTTAAATGTAAAGAACAGTACAAACAATCATGCTACCCTTGGATGACGAATGCTTTACTGAGCAGTTTATGCAAAAAAGATACCCTTTACCGGAAAACAAAACGTCAACCTTTTCACACTGCTTTACCCCAACGTTGTAAAAAATATACAAATACTCTCAGTAATCCACTTTAGCTGGCTAAAAGGCAATATTATTATGAAACTGAATTTACCAATAATAGCCAGAACAACCCAAAACAACGAAAACTATTCGGTGAATTTTTAAATACAGTGTCTTCGCGTAATCATTTTCAGAAAATTAACTTTAATCGGGCAGTCTTTCTTCAGCCATCCGACGTGGCTAATGATTTCAACAACTTTTTCTCGTTATCAACCCCAAGCGTTAACACTACTGATCAGCGATCCTTATCACGCTCCCCACACTCGTTTTATGTGTACCCCGTTACTGCCAATGAAGTGTGCCTAATGATTTGTAACCTCAAAAATAACAGTCCCGGTTTGGATAACATTTCGATGCGTCATTTGAAACTTGTTGCTCATATCGCTTCGGAAACAATAAGTATCATAACTAATACTATTTTTAAGTCTGGCATTTTTCCTAAAACCTTAAAGAGGGCCAAGGTTGTTCCAGTATTTAACAAAGGTAACAAGGAGTTAATTAACAACTACAGACCAATCTCAATCCTTTCCAGTTTGAGCAAGGTAATCGAACAGTTACTTGCTAAACGCTTAATGAACGAAGAAAATTTAACGTAATAGATAATTCACAGTTCGGTTTTCGTGCGGGCAGCTCTACTAGCTTGATTCTGCTAACCTTACTGATTTTAGTAAAAAATTTATTGACTGTGGTAAATATGGTGGCTCAGTATTCTTAGACTTTACAAAAGCTTTCGATACCATCAATCACAAATTTTATTCACGAAACTCGAAGCATACGGTATAACCGGTCCAGCACTTACTCTATTAAAATTACTTGGTTGATAGGCAAAATGTGGTTGCTGCAGCTGGCTCCTTCTCCGACTGTAAAACTTTTAGCCAAGGTGTCCCGCAGGGCTCCATTCTCGGTCCCTTATTGTTTAATATTTTTATAAATGATTTACCTAACTTTTTACGCCCCTGCAACTGTCTTTTATATGTTGATGATACCACAATAACATTATCAGACACATCTATAGTATTCCTACCTGATAAATTAAACGCGACTTTAAGGGAGTGGTGCTGCAGACATAAATTTATTATAAATCCTACTAAGACAAAAATTATTTTCTTTATAAGCAGCCAGAAGGTGTTAGGTATGTTGCCAGAATTAAAACCTGGCTCTAATCTCATCGTATCATGCGACTGCGTCCAATTTCTGGGTATAATTCTTGACACTAACCTTAAGTTCACTTCTCACGTCAATCATATCAGAAACAGAATGGCATTTCACATCCGGGCATTGCTCAAGGCATGACCGTTCTTTCCAACCAAGGCTTTGTTGTTATCACTTTACTTCGCTTTCATGCACAGTCGTATCAACCATAGAATCACTGCTTGGGGTAACACATATCCCACCCACCTATCATCGATTCGGCACATTCAAAATCAAGCTATTTGTACCATTACTAGCAGCCCTCGTCATTCAAGTACATGACCTCTACTTCGCGAAAATTCAGTTTTATCTGTCACAGCATTGATTATAACTTGGTTTTTCTTTTCAAACTACTCAACAACCAATTATGTTTTGAATTTCTTTACCTGGGTACTTTAGTGAATCATAAGAATACCAGATTTGCCTGAATAACAACTTGTTGTTACCAGGGGTAAAAACTAATTATGGCCAGCAAACATCTCATTTTGCCGCCATTAATCTGTGGAACCGCCTACCACTTAATATTAAGTCAAAACATTCTATCACAGCTTTTGAAAAATCTCTGAAAAATCTTCTTCTAACCTAATATGTTTCCTGATTTCTTGGTTTTACTGGTTTGACTTTCGTCATTTGCTTGCGCGGTAGTTTTTTGTGTTCTTTTGCAAAACGTTAGTATTTAATTGTGTATAATGATAATTTATTTTTGAATGCCTTTTTTATGTACATACCTTAATATTTCAGTAAATTCTATATGGAAACCATGCACTACATGTTTTGTTTATTTGTTTCCTTCACTAATGTTTTATTGTACCTGTTTTCGCTTCCACTGCTGCTTCTGTAACCTATTTCGTGTACTTCAGCATCGAGGGTCCCAGTGCAGTCACTGACTTCGGGACCCTTGTCTGTAAACTTTCTTGTAACCGTTTACTTTTGATGAATAAACTTCAACTTGACTTGACTTGAAGAAGTGGTATTCCCAGTTAACAGAAAATGCATTTCTTCTTTAGTCTAACCTAATCGTTCACATGGCAGTCTTTTGCAGGGTAATGTTGAACAGTCCCGCCATCTCCAGAGTGTTATTATAATTGGTACAACATTTTCCGAAAATCTGCGTAGTCACCTTTATAACGATGAGGATTTGATGAGAGATTCAGAGCAAGGGAGGTCTGAGCACGCAGCAGTGGAAAATTGAAATTCACTTCAATGACTGCCACGTCGATCAACCGGGCAGACCACATACACATAAAAACATTCAATTCATCCGAACAGGGCACAATACAGGGCACTACAGGATTAACCGTATACGTCACGGTTATAGATTGTCCTTATTGTTAGATATCGCGTGCTATATGTCCTTACACCTAGCGCATTCTCACGTTGGTGGCCATCGCTCCCTTTCCGGTTGTAGTGTGGAGGACACGTGGGTGAGTTGGGGCTTGGTGGTACCGAGATCAACCGCCCTCGCCCGGGCGCGTTCCGGAACCCTCATCCGTGGGAGGACTCAGCGTCCTGAGTTTATATTCTTCTCCTTCCTTCTTCCGAATACTCTTTGATATCTCCTGAACGTAATCTACGCCTAACCATTCTTGGGTATTTTTCGTGCCATCTGCAAGGGTTGCTGGTGACACTGAAAAAAAAAAAATAAAATATGTCGACTGAGAGGGGAAGTAGATTCATT